>NC_069503.1:222798264-223055764 GCF_027579735.1 Bombina bombina | reverse complement strand
TTCTCACAAGCAAATTCTTTCATAAATAATAATAATAATTATTATTATTATTATTATTATTATTAATATAAATATTATATTCCAAATTTAATAATTAATCTTAAATAGTGTACAACCTGTATAACAGTGCAAATTTGCTGTCCCCTCAAAATAACTCAACACACAGCCATTAATGTCTAAACCGTTGGCAACAAAAGGGGAAATGTGCAAATTGGGCCCAAATTGTCAATATGTTGTGTGGCCACCATTATTTTACAGCACTGCCTTAACCCTCTTGGGCATGGAGTTCACCAGAGCTTCACAGGTTGCCACTGGAGTCCTCTTCCACTCCTCCATGAGACCATGGAGATGGTGGATGTTAGAGACCTTGCGCTCCCCCCACCTTCCGTTTGAGGATGCCCCACAGATGCTCAATAGGGTTTAGGTCTGGAGACATGCTTTGCCAATGCATCAGCTTAACCCTCAGCTTCTTTAGCAAGGCAGTGGTCATCTTGGAGGTGAGTTTGGGGTTGTTATGTTGGAATACTGCCCTGCGGCCCAGTCTTCGAAGGGAGGGGATCATGCTCTGCTTCAGTATGTCACAGTACATGTTGCCATTCATGGTTCCCTCAATGAACTGTAGCTCCCCAGTGCTGGCAGCACTCATGCAGGCCCAGACCATGACACTCCCACCACCATGCTTGACTGTAGGCAAGACACACTTGTCTTTGTACTCCTCACCTGGTTGCCGCCACACACATTTGACACCATTTGAACCGAATAAGTTTATCTTGGTCTCATGGGACCACAGGACATGGTTCCAGTATTCCATGTCCTTAGTCTGCTTGTCTAGGGAAAACGTTTTGCAGACTTTTTTATGCATCATCTTTAGAAGAGGCTTCCTTCTGGGACAACAGCCATGCAGACCAATTTGATGCAGTGTGCGGCATATGGTCTGAGCACTGCAAGCCTGACCTTCCACCCCTTCAACCTCTGCAGCAATGCTGGCAGCACTCATAGTTCTATTTCCCAAAGACAACCTCTGGATATGACGCTGAGCATGTGCACTCAACTTCTTTGGTCGACCATGGTGAGGCCTGTTTTGAATGGAACCTGTCCTGTGAAACCGCTGTATGGTCTTGCCCACTGTGCTGCAGCTCAGTTTCAGGGTCTTGGCAATCTTCTTATAGCCTAGGCCATCTTTATGTAGAGCAAAAATTATTTTTTTCAGATCTTCAGAGAGTTCTTTGCCATGAGGTGCCATGTTGAACTTCCAGTGACCAGTATGAGAGAGTGTGAGAGCGATAACACAAAATTTAACACACCTGCTCCCCATTCACACCTGAGACCTTGTAACACTAATGAGTCACATGACACCGGGGAGGGAAAATGGCTAATTAGGCCCAATTTGGACATTTCCACTTAGGGGTGTACTCACTTGTGTTGCCAACGATTTAGACATTAATGGCTGTGTGTTGAGTTATTTTGAGGGGACAGCAAATTTACACTGTTATACAGGATGTACACGCACTACTTTACATTGTAGAAAGTGTCATTTCATTAGAGTTGTCACATGAAAATATATAATTAAATATTTACAAAAATGTGAGGGGTGTACTCACTTTTGTGAGATACTGTATATATATATATACATATATATGTGTGTGTGTGGATTTGTATTTGTGTATATATTCATGTGTATGTATGTGTATGTATGTTTCCACATACATATGTACACACACACATACATACACACACATACAAATATACACACACACACATAGATATACATTCACCTTTGAGCACTTCCCATTCCAACACCCATCATATTTCTTTAAAACACAGTGCATTGGCTTTTTCTGACCTCCATATGTAAGCAATTCGAGGCTTTCACTCGAGTGCAACCATTTTACTTTCAACTTTTTGTAATGAGAGTGCAAGAATAAGAACGCTATTGATTTAGTTTGAGCGGTGTTAGAGCTAAAAGTTTTGCGCTCCACTTGTAACCTAGGCCTTCATGGGGCAAAACATTTTGAGTTTAATGTTCTTTTAAGGCCAAATGAGATGACTATTAATATGGTCTTACCATACAAATAAATTCTGAATATTGCAAATGCTCAAGCTAAAAATAATGGAAGAAAATATGCATCAATAATGTCTCAATATATTGTTAAAATCCAATATATTGTTAAAATAAAACAAAACAATTTTCTCAACAATATCAAACATTTTGATTTCCATTTTTTTTGTCTTTGACACATCTGGAGCATTGTTCAATTCAAACATCTGGATCATTGTTTCCCCGCATAGGCTCAAGATAACCTATATTTATTGCAGTAATAAATCACATATTTGAGTACTTTAGCACTCATTCAAAACATTGCATTCTGTTATAAGAACAGATTTTTTTTTTTTAGCATACAATTATAAATGAACAAAGAAACTATTTTGTCCCAGAGTATCTAAAATAAATATGCACTGATTTGATAATTTAAATTTAAATACATGTATGAGTACGGAGAAAATGTACATCAAAAATCATTTGAGAAATTCAGAACAAAACAAAAAAGAGAATACATGATACTTGTTCAAATCCAATTTCACTGCAGTACTGGCAGATATTTCCTTAAAATAGATATATACTGTAATTATCTATGCATAAACTCATACATAACAATAATCATAGCAGAGACAATTTTTATTTTTGCTGCAAACCTTACAAACAAATATAATTGCGTATATATCACTTTAGTACTAATGTGTGTTTTTCAACATTATATTGAGTTTTCCAAATGGGATTTCATTTATAAATTACGTCAAGTATAATTGTAAAAGTGTAAAATTTGCTGAAGTACGAAATCCTCAGCTATATACAGTTTTTTTTTTTGTATAAAATATTCCTTAATGTTCTAACAATATGGCTAGCCTAGTCATCATAACATTTCTTAGTGTTTAATGCATAAAATGTACCATGCAACATATAAGCAGGCTCTATATAAAATGAGCTTTCAACCAACGTACTATATTCTGCATCATAGGATGAAGTCATACAAACACCTTCATAAATTATGACACATATTTAATTCTAAATATTTTTACACTGACATTTTTGTAGCCCTCTTGATATACTGTGGTGCTATGTTTGGGAAAATGGAAGTTCCTTGGTAAATAATTGCACTTGAATCTTTTTTTTTTAGTCACACTTGCTGCTGTGAATCATGGAATACTCAGTGAGAAATGCATTTGCCAGTGCACCTTGCTGTCTGTAACAAATAGTTGTATTAGTCCTTGAGGAATAGGGTTATTTTCTACTTATAGTTGTGAGTGTTTTATCTATTACCTAGATGATTTTCATCTAGAGAATTATAAAAACAACATAACCCTAATTCCTATAATCTTGCTGAGTAAGTGATAAATGCATACAGAAAAAGAAGCAGACTGCCAGGAATGAACAACAGCTCATTGGCTTGTTCTATGGCCTGGTTAACCCCTAGGAGTAGCTTCTTTTAGCCCAGTTGTGCTTTTCACAGAGGAAAACTCTCCTGAAGTGTATCAGTCTAACAAGGACAGTCTAGCCCCTGAAATACCAGGCAATTCTCATCTGAACAAGGAAAACAGTAACCCCAGATGATTCTTTTGGCCTCCTTTAGGCCTTGTCAGTAAGGGGCAGTCATATCTCTCTAAGACCATAGGGCACGGAGTCCCCCATCTGGTTTCCCCCATCACCCTTAAGGAGACTTCCCTGGGTCATAATACAAATACAGAATGAGATGCTCTCTGCCAGGAACAAACAACAGCTCAGTGGCTTGTTCTAAGGCCCAGTTACCACCTGAGAGTAGCTTCTTTTAGCCCAATAAATGTAATGTTTATTCTCTTATCCATCCCCCTTCCCCCCCAAATAATACACATATAATAAATTAGACATGCGCACAAGCAAGCAAACTGTTTTGGATGAATTGTTCATCATGATAAAAAAAATTGCTTATTGGGTGTTTCATCTGGCTACATTTTGACAACATTATTCATTTGTTAAAAGAAATTCACTAACCTCTTATTTCCTAAAGGGAATGAGATCAAGGTAGCAGTTGGACAGTAGTGATACAAGGAAAGTACTGTAGCAGCAGCATCATTTTAAAAATATTTTTAAGGGTTTAGGAATGTCAAGAAGAAAAGTGAAGCTTATTTACTTATCTGATACAGGAAACAATTAGCTGAACAGAACAGTGCTGGATAAATATTTTAATAGAGTAAATTTGAAATTTAATCTTTACCTGCCTTTAGTAATGCTTTAATAACACGAAGGAAGAAAGGTCACACTTTTTGCAAAGGATAAAGCAAAATAAGATATTTTGTGCTTTTGGGGCATATTTATGAAGTAACGTATCATGTCCACTGCACATCGATAAATGCCGAAAGCATACTCTGTCAGCATTTATCATTGCACCAGCAGGTCTTGTAAACTGCTGGTGCAATACTGCCTCCTGCAGATTGGCTGCTATCAGGGGTGTCAATCAACCCAATCATATTCGATCGGGTAGATTTCTATCCGCCGTCTCAGAGCAGGCGGACAAGCTATGGAGCAGCGGTCTTCTGTTTCCGGCAAGCCTGAAGAAGCTTGATAAATATGCCCCATAGTCTGCATCTCAATGCACAATTCTATATTAGTTTATTAAAAGAACTTTAGATCATTTATGATATGTAAATATCCAAACCAAGCAAAATCACTGCAGACATGTTATCCATTGATAAAAGTGCAGAAAAGTTATACCAGTGATGGCTAACCTTGGCATCCCAAATGTTCTGGAACTACATTTTTCCATTATACTTAGTCACTCTGCAGTCTGGTTGAGCATCATTGGTAATGTAGTTCCAAAACATCAAGGGTACCAAGATTAGCCATCACAGAGTTAGACACTTTCTATAATGGTTCTGGGCCCTGTCTCTGGCTCTTGGGGTTCTGACTCTTGGGGGCCCAATGGGGACAGGACAGCGAGGCTACTATGTTTATTTGCATACATTTGGATCAGGGTGAGACAGTGGGGGTCCTTCCCTAATTTTTGCCCAGGGCCCTGATTGATTGCAGTCCGCCCCTATATAGGTGTTTAAGGATATTAAACTACTAACATATTTATGACCCTGGATGACATTGGAAACTGGAGAGAGGTTTCATAATAAAAACCTTAAAGGGATACTAAACCCAATTTTTTTCTGTAATGATTCAGATAGAGAATGCAATTTTAAGCAACTATCAATTTTTCTTCGTTCTCTTGCTATCTGTATTTAAAAAGTAGGAAATTAAAGCTTAGGAGCCAGCCCATTTTAGGTTCAGCACCCTGAATAGAACTTGCTTATTTGTGGATACAATTACAAACCAATAAGCAAGCTTAACCCAAGTTCTCAACCAAAAATGGGCCGGCTATTAAGGTTTCAATTATTGCATTTTAAATAAAGATAGCAAGAGAACAAAGAAAAATTGATAATAGGAGTAAATTAGAAAGTTGCTTAAAATTGCATGCTCTATCTGAATCATCAAATAAAAAGTTTGGGTTAAGTATCCCTTTAAGTCCTTTGAGTGCTAAGCACTTTCCCACCTGGGTGCTAAGATTTTTTTAATCCTTTTTTTTATTTTTTGAACAATTTTCTTTGTAACTTTTTTTCAGACCCTCCTATACAGGCTTCTAAGCAGCATGCCCTCTGCTCCTATACTTAACATTGTTCAGTATAAATAAAGTTGCACAGTGACATCATCACTAGTGAAGTCGCAAACCTAAATATTTTGGTTCGCGAACGGCGGACTTGAACTTCCGCAACTGTTTGTGAAGCGGGCGAACCGCCATTGACTTCAATAGGCAGGCAAACTTTAAAACCCACAGGGACTCTTTCTGGCCACAATAGTGATGGAAAAGTTGTTTCAAGGGGACTAACACCTGGACTGTGGCATGCCGGAGGGGGATCCATGGCAAAACTCCCACGGAAAATTACATAGTTGATGCAGAGTCTGGTTTTAAACCATAAAGGGCCTAAATCACCTAACATTCCTAAATTGTTTGGAATAACGTGCTTTAAAACATCAGGTATGATGTTGTATCGATCAGGTAGTGTAAGGGTTACGCCCGCTTCACAGTGACAGACCAAACTCCCCGTGTAACGCACCGCAAACAACCGCAAACAGTCCATTTGCACAACCACGAGATAGATAGATTTGATAGATAGATACATAGATTACATAGATCAATAGATGCAATATACATATGATAGATACAAATTACATAGATCAATAGATGCAATATACATTTGATAGATACGAATTATATAAATCAAAAGATGCAATATACATTTGATAGATACGAATAACATAGATCAATAGATGCAATATAGATGTTACAACAGATATGAGTGGTGGCACTGAGGATGGAAGTAGGCACAGTATATGCTGGGAGCCTGACACACAGGCTGGCACTAGTGGCAGGCTGGCCTGGCAACTAAAATTAAATAACACTAGCAGACTGATGTAAAAGTTTTTTTTTAAAAAAAAATTACACTAATGTTACACCAGATATGAGTGGTGGCACTGAGGATGGAAGTAGGCACAGTATATGCTGGGAGCCTGACACACAGGCTGGCACTAGTGGCAGGCTGGCCTGGCAACTAAAATTAAATAACACTAGCAGACTGATATAAAAGTTTTTTAAAAAAAATTTACACTAATGTTACAACACATATGAGTGGTGGCACTGAGGATGGAAGTAGGCACAGTATATGCTGGGAGCCTGACACACAGGCTGGTACTAGTGGCAGGCTGGCCTGGCAACTAAAATTAAATAACACTAGCAGACTGATGTAAAGGTTTTTTTTAAAAAAAGTTACACTAATGTTAAAACAGATATGAGTGGTGGCACTGAGGATGGAAATAGGCACAGTATATGCTGGGAGTCTGACACACAGGCTGGCACTAGTGGCAGACTGGCCTGGCAACTAAAATTAAATAACACTAGCAGACTGATGTAAAAATTTTTTTTTTAAATTTACACTAATGTTACACCAGATATGAGTGGTGGCACTGAGGCTGGCAGTGGCAGGCTGGCCTAGCAACTGAAATTAGATTACACTAGCAGACTGATGTAAAAAAAAATTAAAAAAATGTTTACATTAATGTTACACCAGATATGAGTGGTGGAAAACAGAGCAATTAGGCACAGTATATGCTGTGGGCCTGACACGCAGGCCTGATGGAAAATGAAATTAGATTACACTAGCAAACTGATGTAAAAGTTTTTTTATTTTTTTTTTATTTACACTAATGTTACACCAGATATGAGTGGTGGCACAGAGCAATTAATCACAGTATATGCTGTGGGCCTGACACACAGGCCTGATGGAAAATGAAATTAGATTACACTAGCAAACTGATGTAAAAGTTTTTTTTTTAAATTTACACTAATGTTACACCAGATATAATGGGTGGCACAGAGCAATTAATCACAGTATATGCTGTGGGCCTGACACACAGGCCTGATGGAAAATGAAATTAGATTACACTAGCAAACTGATATAAAAGTTTTTTTTTTAAAATTAACACTAATGTTACACCAGATATGAGTGGTGGCACAGAGCAATTAATCACAGTATATGCTGTGTGCCTGACACACAGGCCTGATGGAAAATGAAATTAGATTACACTAGCAAACTGATGTAAAAGTTTTTTTTTTTAAATTTACACTAATGTTACACCAGATATGAGTGGTGGTACAGAGCAATTAATCACAGTATATGCTGTGGGCCTGACACACAGGCCTGATGGAAAATTAAATTAGATTACACTAGCAAACTGATGTAAAAGTTTTTTTTTTTAAATTTACACTAATGTTACACCAAATATGAGTGGTGGCACAGAGCAATTAATCACAGTATATGCTGTGGGCCTGACACACAGGCCTGATGGAAAATTAAATTAGATTACACTAGCAAACTGATGTAAAAGTTTTTTTAAAAACAATTTACACTAATGTTACACCAGATATGAGTGGTGGCACAGAGCAATTAATCACAGTATATGCTGTGGGCCTGACACACAGGCCTGATGGAAAATTAAATTAGATTACACTAGCAAACTGATGTAAAAGTTTTTTTTTTTTTAATTTACACTAATGTTACACCAGATATGAGTGGTGGCAGTGAGCAAGTAGGCACAGTATATGCTGTGAGCCTCACACACAGGCTGACAGACAGGCAAATGCAATTAGATAACAAAAAAAAAACAAAAAAAACCTCTAAAGTTCTAGCCCTAAGGGCTTTTTGGGCTGAAGTTCTAGCCCTAAAAAGGGCTTTTTGGGGTGCTGTCCTTACAGCAGAAATCAGATGAGTCCTTCAGGACTGTAGTGGACACTGAATACACTAGCCTAGCTATCAATTTCCCTATAAAATCACAAGCAGCAGCACTATCACTCCTCTCACTAAGAATGCAGGATCATAATGAATCTAAAATGGCTGCTGCCCAGGAGCTGGGAGGGTCTGGGAGGGAGTGTCTGCTGCTGATTGGCTGAAATGTGTCTGCAGACTGTGAGATACAGGGTCAAAGTTTACTCAATGATGACGAATAGGGGGCGGATCGAACATCGCATATGTTCGCCCGCCACGGCGAACGCGAACAAGCTATGATCGCCGGGAACTGTTCTCCAGCTAGCTGTTCGCGACATCACTAAGGATTCATCACGTTATTGCGCATGACATCACCACTCAAAACGGAAAGCCCCGGTGATGCCTGTCACTCTACAGGCACGATCGCCGGGGTAGGAGCAGGTGGGAGCCCTCAGATCTCCCTCAAGGTGGGAGAGTGCTAGTGATGGCTCAGAGCCGTCATTAGCACTCAAAGGGTTAAAGGGATTTTAATGGACATAGAAGACAAAATTTAATTTTCCTTATTCAGATAGAGAGGCCAATTTAACAAAGGTCTTGCGGACCTGATCTGACAGTGCGGATCAGATCCACAAGACCTCGCTAAATTGCGGAGAGCAATACGCTCTCCGTATTCAGCATTGCACCAGCAGCTCACAAGAGCTGCTGGTGCAACGCGGCCCCCTGCAGACTCGCGGCCAATCGGCCGCCTGCAGGGAGGTGTCAATCAACCCGATCGTACTCGATTGGGTTGAATTGCGGCGATTCCAGGATTATGGAGCAGCGGTCTTTAAACTGCTGCTTCATAACTGCTGTTTCTGGCGAGTCTGAAGACTCGCCAGAAACACGGCCTTTCAAGCTCCATTCGGAGCTTGATAGATAGGCCTCATAGTATGCAATTTTGATATAGTGTTCAATTCTTCTAGAATTCTAGATTTACCTTGTTCTTTTGATATCATTTGTAGAAATCCATACCTAGGTAGGCTCAAGAGCAGCAATGGATCACTGGGAGATAGCTTGAGATCAGTGGCTGCACTAACACCTAGATTACGATTTTTGCGTTGCGGCTTTTAACGCAGAAAAAATAGCAATGTCAGCGTAAAAGCAGTAATGCACTATTGGGAGTCTTGTCGGTATAGCTATACTGAAAGCATTTTAGCCTGTAACGCAACGACAATCCCGCATTTAAAAAAATGACGTTTTTGTGTGGGATTTCCTTAGCGCCAGTATTACAGGTTGTGCGTTCAGGCTAAAATGCTTGCTTTACAGCCTATACCGAAACGATCCATACCGCCATCTGAGAGCAGTAGTTATGAGTTTTGTGTAACAAAAATGTTTCACAAAACTCAAAACTAAAATGTTACAAAGTACACTAACATCCATAAACTACCTATTAACCTCTAAACCGCCACCTTCCCACATCGCAAACACTATATTAAACCTATTAACCCCTAATCTGCTGCTACTGACATCGCCGCCAATATAATAAAATTATTAACCCCTATTCCGCCGCTCCCCGACATCGCCACCACTATAATAAAGTTATTAAACCCTAATCTGCCGCCCTGACATTGCCGCCACTAATAAAAACTATTAACCCCTATTCCGCCACTCCCCGACATCGCCGCCACTAAATAAAGTTATTAAACCCTAAACCTCTGGCCTCCCACATCTCCGCCACTAAATAAACCTATTAACCCCTAAACCGCCAGCCCCCCTACATCGCAAAACACTAAAACTATTAACCCTAAATCTAACACCCCCAAACAAATCCTACAAAAAAATTAAAAAAAAATTTAAGTTTACCAAAATAATAAACACTAAAATCACGAAACCCCCCTCCACTAAGATTACAAAAAAATAAACAAAATGATCCAAAATAAAAACAATTACACGATTGTACCTAGTTAAAATAAATACCAAGTTACCTGTAAAATAAATATAAACCCTAAAATAGCTACAATGTAATTATTAATTATATTGTAGCTATCTTAGGGTTTATTTTATAGGTAAGTATTTAGTTTTAAATAGGAATAATTTAGTTAATATTATTAATATTATTTAGATTTATTTTAATAATAATTAAGTTAGTGGTGTTAGAGTTAGATAGGGTTACTATAGTTAATATATATAATATAATAACTATATTAACTCTATTAACCCTAATATAATTAGGGTTAATATATTTAATATAGGTGGCGGCGGTGTAGGGGGATTAGATTAGGGGTTAATATATTTAACATAGGTTGCGGCGGTGTAGAGGGGTCAGATTAGGGGTTAATAAATTTAATATAGGTGGCGGCGGTGTAGGGGGATTAGATTAGGGGGTAATACATTTATTTTAGGTGGTGGCGGTATAGGGGGATTTAGATTACAGGCAAAAGAGCTGATTACTTTGTGACAATGCCCCGCAAAAAGCCCTTTTAAGGGCTGGTAAAAGAGCTGATTACTTTAGGGCAATGCCCCGCAAACAGCCCTTTTAAGGGCTGGCAATAGAGCTGGTTACTTTGGGGCAATTCCACACAAAAAGCCCTTTTCAGGGCTATTTGTAGGGTTAGACTTAGGTTTAGTGGTAGGGAAATTTTAGCATTTTAGGGGTTAATTAATTTAATATAGGTGGCGGCAGTATAGGGGGATTAGATTAGGGGTTAATTAATTTAATATAGGTGGCACCGGTGTAGGTGTATTAGATTAGGGGTTAATTAATTTAATATAGGTGGCGGAGGTGTAGGGGGATTAGATTAGGGGTTAATATATTTAATATAGGTGGCGGCGGTGTAGGGGAATTAGATTAGGGGTTAATATATTTAATATAGGTGGCGGCGGTGTAGGGGGATTAGATTACATTAGAGGCAAAAGAGCTGATTACTTTGTGACAATGCCCCGCAAAAAGCCCTTTTAAGGGCTGGTAAAAGAGCTGGTTACTTTGGGGCAATGCCCCTCAAAAGGCCCTTTTAAGGGCTGGTAATAGAGCTGGTTACTTTGGGGCAATGCCACGCAAAAAGCCCTTTTCAGGGCTATTTTTAATTTAGTTTAGGGTAGGGACAGTTTAGTATTTATTATAGGTGGCGGCGGTGTAGGAGGATTAGATTAGGGGTTAATACATTTAAAATAGGTGGCGGCGGTGTAGGGGGATCATATTAGGGGGTAATATAGTTAAAATAGGTGGCGGAGGGGTAGGGGGCTCACATTAGGGGGTAATAATTTTAATATAGATGGCTGCGGTGTAGGGGGATTACATTAGGGGTTAATAATTTTAATGTAGGTGGCGACGGTGTAGAGGGCTCAGATTAGGGGGTTAGACATTTAATGTAGGTGGCTGCGGGGTCCGGGAACGGCGGTTTAGGGGTTAAACACTTTATTAGTGATTGCGGCGGGGGATCGCGGTTGACAGGGAGATAGACATTGTGCATGCGTTAGGTGTTAGTTTTTATTTTGCAGCTAGTTTAGGGAGCTACGGGGCTCCGATACACAGTGTAAGGCTTACTACGCCTGCAATTTGTGGCGAGGTGAAAATGGAGTAAGATTTCTCCATTTTCGCCACGTAAGTCCTTACGCTGTATATTGGATACCAAACTGCGCTGGTTTGGTATACCTGTCTATGGGCCAAAAAACTACGGCCGAAGGCAGAAATAAACGTAACTTCTATGTTACGCTGTATATGTGATACCAAACCAGCGCAAATTTTGGTGTCGCCGGCTTTTGCGGGCGACGATTTATATCGGATCGGGGCCCAGAAGGGAATATGGACAGTCTTAATGAACTTTGTAGGTTTTTATCTGCCGTCCAAATCTTTTCCTAGGTCTCAAAATTGATTAAATGGATATTAATACCAAACTTCACATCTCCAAAGTAAAATATATATTTCAAAAACTTTCATATCACAGAAATCTGAATTAGTTACGTTTTATTCTTTTGAAGAAAATACTTTAGAAGCTAAAATAAAATTCACTAAGTTTCCCTATAGAAATCTGTTGACTTATTCATTTTTTTTCATATACCCCTGAAGCATTATGATTTTTTTTATATACTAATAAAATGCTGCATGAATCTGTACATTTTAACCATTCGTTGCAGTGCAAGTCTGATTTTATCTTTCACCTGAAGCAATTCTGAGTTTTTTGCATGATAACCCAGATATAATTTCTCTTCCTTTTTATCTCCTTTTCTATTATTCCCAGATTGTAGAACCTTCCTGGGGCCCCTTTTATTTTAAAAATATAAATCAATGTATGTTACACTGTTCCCAAGTAAATCATTGTATCCTGTTTTTTTAAATACTCTTCCTGCTGCAATCAGATAAACAGTCACCTGTCATTTATAAACCGCACGCATATGTGTAAGTGAAAATATGATGTAGTCAGCTTGTGGGAGTAAAACCGCAGTCTAAAAAAAAAATAGCTTAAGTTTTTAGCACTAAAATAATTAGTGTTGTATATATTGGCTCAGTATAATACATACTAGCTTTAATTTAAGGCTAGAGATTTTGCCAATAAAAATCTGCATGTTTCGTAATTTTATCCTTTTATTCCCTTAAACAGAAATATGCATGGATGAGATTAGCTTTCTCTCATTTCTGTTGCCCAGGACAGATTCCTTCTGCTCCCTTACTTTGAAGAACTGCAGAGCAATCAAGCATAAGATGACCACAAAAATCACCTCAAGAAATATACTGAACAAGTACTTAGTTACCACATTTCAATGTGTGGTACCATTAGAGCTCGCTCTCACTTAGCCACATAAGAGAAATCACTTGTTTGCTTACTGGATAAACACCAGCTGAGGCTGTTAGTCTGGAAATATCGTCTGTAGACATGATTTCAGCAATGGTAGCATATATGTGGTATTTACATCCGGCTAAGAGGACATTAAATTAAACATATTTTCTGTCACTTACAGGGTCAGATTCACAGGTTCTATGAAAGATGCTATATTGATACCTTTATACCAGTAAAAAGTTTGTTCAGTTGGTATTGCTACTCCAATACCAGCTGAACATACTGCTACACCATTTCCTTACTGATCATTCTACTACCCCAACACCTAACTGGCCTTTCTGCTTAAATATGCCATACTCCTGACCAAGATCCTAATTGATTATACTGCTATCCCAAAACATTATTGACCATATCCTACTCTAATACATTACTGAACATACTGCTACACCAATACTTTACTGATCACACTACTACCCAACACCTAACTGGCCCATCTACTTAAATACCTTGATGAACATACTGCTACTAATAGTTTTAATAACCACACTTTTTCCCACAGTACCTTACAGCCATTACTGCTACCACACCATCTTTGACCATACTGCAACCCAATATTTTACTGACCATACTTTTGGCCAAGTGCCTTACTGACCATATGCCTACCCCTATACTAACCATTCTCCTACCCCAGTACCTTAATGAACATATTGCTACCCTGAATATTTTAATGACCATATCCTACCCCGATACCATACTGAACATACTGATCAGTTCCAGGCCATACTGATGTCCAACTATGTTACTAACCATAAAACCATGACAATACTTTATAAACCACATTATCTGATCCTGTACTTAAGCAGTGCACCTAATACACAGTATATTTTGAGGCTGGGTAGCAGAAATATACACCAGGACCAGATAATATGCTTAGTTTTTGTGCTGTCCTGGGCACTGAAAAGTTTGCTGCTCCCTGACTTTCACACACACACTTACCACCCATTAATACTTGCTCATATTTTCTTTATATATTTCTAAGATTTAGAGGCAAGGGACATAAGGAATTCCTTATATGTGAAGTGGAGTGCTATTGCACATGTTCATGTGTGTTGCGTGCATGTAGTGACAGTTCAGTGGGAGGACAGTGTTGGACAAGGAGCAAATGGGACTGGATGGGACTGGACATGGAAAATGCAAGTAAGTAAGTGATACCAACCCACTGACACCAATGACAGTAAATATTTTCTTTCCCACTGACACCAATGCATTTAAATATATAGATGCATAAAGTGTACATATATATATATATATATATATATATATATAACTACCAGGCCCTGGACATGTCCAACTAAAACTACTGTTCTAGTGGGTAGAACAATGGGATCATTTAATTTTAGATTTTTTAAGGGTCCCCATTATTTTAAAGGGGCCAAATCAGGTTACTCGATTGCCTTTTGGTTAATCTAGCTCTGATCAAGCATATGAAAAATTGGCAATAAACCTCTTGACCCAAAAAGATGTATATATACATTATGAGATACGAAGCCCATTGTACCTCATAACATACATGTACGTTCTAGCTCCAGGAGGCTACAGCAGCACTGCTGTTCCTGAGTTGCAGGCAGCTGCCTAATCGTTCTAGCTCCAGGAGGCTACAGCAGCACTGCTGTTCCTGAGTTGCAGGCAGCTGCCTAATCGTTACAGACAATGACACTGTATGTGTCACTGTCTGTAATGATCATCTGCTGGTGCCAGAGGGAGGTGTGGGAAGAAAAGCAGGAGGCGGGTGGGTGGCCCAGCAGCAAAAGGGGGAGGAAGGAGGAGGGAGCGGGAGTGATCTTACCTACATAAAATAAAATTGAAGGGAGAGGGAGGGATGGGGTGCTGAACTACAAAAAAGGCTTAGAATAGGGGAGGGAGTTCCCCATTTAAAAATTGCTGGGAGGGGGAGGTAGGGGGCCCACTACACTGGAGAAACAATTACAAAAAATAAATATATAAATTGAAAAATAAAATAAATAAAAATATATGTATAAATTAGGTACCCGCAGACAACTGCCAGTACCAAAGATGGCTGCTATTAGTGGGAGGGGAGGGTTAGAAAATTGTTAGAAAATTGTTTTGGAGGGATCAGGGAGGGGGGAGGGTTTATGGGGATCACTACACTGCAGAAAATGTGTGTGTGTGGGAGGGCGGGCTATTTAGGAGGGATCAGGGAGTAATCAGGGAGTAATCTCTACACTACAGCTAAAATTAACCTTACAAGCTACTTGATTAACCCCTTCACTGTCTGGAATAATAAAAGTATGGTGCACAGCTGCAATTACTTTCAACTCATAACACAAGCACAACCTGACGCATGCAAAAAGCTTACTTCTAGCGTTAATTAAATAAATGCTAGATAGAATTAAATCATCAAAGCATAAGCATAAAATTTTCCAAGAATAATATGAAGATTTTTTTAGTTATATTTTTAAATGTTTAAAAAAATAAGTACAGTATAAATTATTAAAGTCAATAAACCAATGAACGACCACTATGTTTTAACCTAGGTTTTCTTTTCTGCTGAGGCTAACTCTGGAGAGATATAAATTGGGCCACTAGAGTGTGCAATGAATGACTAGAATTTACCAGTCTACTACAGAATTAAATTATAGGAAAGGGGGGGTAAAATAATAATAAGTATATTGCAAAATCCTTTTGTTACATTACATTTTCTTTATTCTGTCAAATAACCTAATAATAAAAGTGTGATGATAGCAGGATGTGATGTCACTAGCATGTGGGCGGGGCTTAGGTCCGGTGTCTGTGTCGCAGTTAGTTTAGTACAATCAACCTGTCTGGATGTGTATTGCTATGCTCTGTAATAAAATAGAGTTGTACCATCATTGCTGTGTCCTGCATATGTCCTGCATCTCATGACATGGTGTCAGAAGTTCTGGACTACGCTTCTGTTTCTGATGATGACGATGTCAAAGTTTACCCCACCTGAGCCTTTTGACTTTTCTCAGCCTGCAGCTTGGCCCACATGGCGTCAGCGGTTTCAGCGCTTCAGGATTGCATCCAAACTGAACAAGGAGAGTGGTGAAGTACAAGTTAATTCTCTTTTATATTCTATGGGGAAAGATGTAGAGCCAGTGTTCAATGCTTTTACTTTCCAAGAAGGGGACGAAGTTAACTTTGATATAGTTATGGATAAACTCAGTGCCCACTTTGTGCCCAAAAGAAATGTGATTCATGAGAGAGCTTGTTTTCACAAACGTAATCAGCGTGTGGGAGAATCTGTGGAGTCTTTTGTGCGCAGCCTGTATGAATTAGCTGAATTCTGTGAGTTTGGTGTTGCTAAAGAAGAGCAAATCAGAGACAGAATAGTTATTGGAATTGCAGATGCTGAAGTCTCCCTGAAGCTGCAGTTAGAGCCTGATTTAACGTTAGACGGGGCTATTAGGATGGCCCGCCAGAGTGAACTGGTGAAAAAGCAAAGTGCTGATCTGAGGTCTGAGAGTATTGTGGATGAAGTGCAACAGTCTAGGAAAATTACTAGTGAAAGGCACAGTGTGAGCAGTAGATCTAAAGTACTGGAAAGGCCTAGAAGTGGATGGGCGCAACATGGCCGATGCACACGGTGCTACCGGGCTCATGATCAGAGTGCTATATGCCCGGCCAGAGATAAAAGATGCAGAAAATGTAACAGAATAGGCCATTTTGAAGTGGTGTGTAAAACTGAATACATTAAGGAGATGCAGGTGGACAGTGACCAGGAGGGTCAGGAAGTGTCTTTTGTGGGGTCTGTTGTGGAACGGACAAGCTCAGAGGAAGATTGGAAAGTTACCTTTACTGTAATGGGAGCCAATGTTGATTTTAAGATTGACACAGGAGCTGATATCACTGTAATGTCTTTTGCTGAATTTATGAAACTGCCTCGACAGCCCCAGCTGGCGAAGGTTACTACAAATGTTCATAGTCCTGGTGGCCGCATTGATTGTGTGGGGAAATTTCTTGCCAGCTGTGAGTACAAACAAAGGAAGTTCACCATGTGGGTGCATGTGATCCGAGGTCAGTGTGTTAACAGTTTATTGAGCAGAAAAGCAGCCTGTGACTTGGGCCTCGTGGCCAGAGTGAATGAGATCTCTGAAGATATGTTTGGCGAGTTGGGCCTACTGAGCTGCAAACCTGTCCGTATAGCACTTAAAAGTGACGCAGTCCCGTACAGTATTTCTACTCCTCGTAGAATTCCGTTCCCGCTCATGCCTCAAGTGGAGAAAGAGCTCATGCGCATGAAGTCTATGGGGGTTATTGAAGAGGTTGTTGAAGCAACTGATTGGTGTGCCCCCATTGTTCCAGTTGCAAAGAAAAACGGAAAGGTGCGCATCTGTGTGGACCTGAAAAGGTTGAATGAGGCAGTGAAGAGGGAGAGATTTGTGCTGCCGACACTGGAAGATATAGCCCCGAAGTTGGCTGGGGCGAAGTTCTTTTCCACATTAGACGCTTCTAGCGGCTTTTGGCAGATCCCCCTGGATCCAAAGTGCCGCAAACTGACTACCTTTATCACTCCGGTAGGTCGGTTCTGTTTCTGCAGACTTCCCTTTGGGATATCCTCCGCTCCTGAGATCTTTCAGAGGGAAATGAGTTCTCTCCTGAGTGGCCACGTGGGCACAGCAGTCGTCATGGACGACATTCTAGTGTATGGGTCTACAGTGGAGGAGCATGATCAGCGTTTGAGTTGTGTGCTGCAGGCTATCAAAGAGTCTGGGCTGAAGCTGAATAAAGAAAAATGTCATTTTAGGAAAACTGAATTATGCTACTTTGGGCATATCATCAACGGGGATGGCATCAAGCCGGACCCCGAGAAAATTCGGGCTATCGAACAGATGAAAAGCCCTTCTGATGTACATGAGCTGAGACAGATGTTGGGCCTTGTAAATTACGTGGGCAAGTTTCTTCCAGATTTATCTACAGTTTTGCACCCTATCACAGAGTTGCTTAAGAAAGATGTTGCCTGGGTCTGGGGACCCTCACAAGAAAAAGCGTTCCTGCATGCTAAGTCCCTGCTGGGGTCTGCCCCAGTGCTGGGGTTCTACGACCCTTCAAAAAAGACTGTGGTTAGTGCTGATGCAAGCAGTTATGGGTTGGGGGCTGCACTCTTGCAGCTGAATGACAACAAACTACAGCCCATCGCCTACTGTTCCCGCACACTGACGGCTGCGGAGTCAAAATACGCTCAAATTGAGAAAGAGTGCCTGGCTGCAGTTTGGGCCTGTGAGCGCTTTCAGCGTTATCTAGTGGGTTTGGAGAAATTTAGTCTGGAAACTGACCACAAACCGCTAGTCCCTCTTATCAATTCTTATGACATCGACAAAACACCCTTGAGATGCCAGAGACTTTTAATGAGACTACTCAGGTTCAATGTTCAGGCAGTGCATGTGCCGGGGAAGCAGCTGGTTGTGGCAGATACACTGTCCAGGCTCCCGCTGGCTGCTGCTGAAGAATCCTCCACAGAGTCGGATGTAAAAGTGTATGTTGATTCAGTTCTGGCCTCTAAGTCCATTTCTTCAAGGAAACTGGAAGAGATAAAGAAAGAGACATATTTGGACACAGATCTGCAAGAAGTTATAAGGTACATAAGAGATGGCTGGCCCGAGAGCCGGGCAGCCTGGATGTCTTTAAATGCTTACCAGCCAGAGAGGTCGCAGCTCACGGAGCTGGAGGGGTTGGTGCTGTTCCAAGACTGTATTGTAATTCCTGTCAGCATGAGGAAGGAGATGTTAAACAGGATTCACGATGGCCACTTAGGCATTACAAAGTGCAGAGAAAGAGCAGCTACAGCTGTGTGGTGGCCTGGGATCAGCTCCGACATTGCAAATCATGTGTCTAAATGTGCCTTTTGCCGGGAACGCCGGCCTACTCAGAGAAGGGAGCCCTTAATGTCTACTCCGCTGCCTGCGGGGCCGTGGCAGAAAATAGCTGCTGATTTGTGCGAACTGCACGGGAAAAAGTTTCTTGTTGTTATCGACTACTATTCCAGGTATTTGGAAATAGCACCCCTGAATGATATCACAAGTCAGGCCGTTATCATTCGCCTGAAGAGCTTGTTCGCCCGCTGGGGCATTCCAATGGAGCTGGTGAGTGATAATGGCATGCAGTTCGCTTCTACAGAGTTCAGTGCTTTCAGCAGGGAATATGATTTTGTACATTCCACGTCAAGTCCACATTATCCGCAGGCCAACGGAATGGCTGAAAGGGCAGTTCAAACAACAAAATTCATTCTAAAGCAATCTGAACCGTACCTAGCCCTCTTGTCATACAGGGCGACGCCCATTCAAGCCACCGGGTTTAGCCCGGCACAGCTGATGCTAGGACGCCAGATTCGCACCACTTTACCCTCAGTGGGTGTCTTCAAGCCGCCTGGCCCTGTTCCTCGGGACGAAGTCCTTAGGAGGGATGAAGAGGCCAAAAAGGGTTATCGTTTCTTCTACGACAGGAGACATTCTGTCAGGCCTTTACAGGAACTGAAAGCGGGCCAAAGTGTCAGAATTAAACTGGATGATGAGAAGAAATGGAAGACGCCTGCTACGGTAGTGGGCCGCTCTCCAGAACCAAGGTCTTACACAGTCCTTACAGAGGGAGGGACGGTTACACGCCGTAACCGAAGACATCTTCAGCCTGTACCTGAGAGTCTGGAACCGGATACCTCAGTACCACCGCCGGTGGGATCCCCTGTTCTAAGAGAGGTGCCTTCCCCTCAGCAAGATCATAGCGGGGATATATCTTTGCCTCCAGCAGACTTTTGTTCACCATCTTCTGTATCAGAGGACAGTTCATGCAAAGTTACATCAAGCGGAAGAGTGGTGAGGCTTCCGGCCCGATACAGGGACTGACTTTAGCTAGAACAGTGACCGGAAGTATGGGCAGAATAATCCCATGGTCACTGTGGACTAGGGTAGTCTACCCCGATGTCCAAGTCAGGATGTAATTTATTTGTTCATGTTTTCTAATCTATCTGTTTTTATAATGTTCTAAAACAAAATGTTGTTGTATACCCTGTTGGTGTACCTTGTTATTTAATATATGCGAATGTATGCTTTGCCTTTGAAAAGGGGAAGATGTGATGATAGCAGGATGTGATGTCACTAGCATGTGGGCGGGGCTTAGGTCCGGTGTCTGTGTCGCAGTTAGTTTAGTACAATCAACCTGTCTGGATGTGTATTGCTATGCTCTGTAATAAAATAGAGTTGTACCATCATTGCTGTGTCCTGCATATGTCCTGCATCTCATGACAAAAAGCATTGTCAGAGCTACAAGAAATCTCATTTTGGACTCACAGTCTCACAATCCATAAGTCTGGGGATAAATTAAAAGAAAGTGGGCTGACCCTCTCTGTTCCAACCAGTGGCGATGTTCCTTCTATAGGAAATGATAGGGATGGCAGTTTCAGCAAAAGTCCAACAACATCATCACTTTTCTCTGATCTCAGCTGGGGGGGCTATGCTTTCAAAACATACTTACACAACATAGACTGTGTGTTTGCTAAAACAAAACATGCTTTCTGTGTAGTAATAGTTCAAAAAATACATTTGTAAATGAATCTGTTGATTTAGAAGATTTCTCCCAATGGAAAATCTCGCCACTAAAAATCTGGCGAGCCACGAGACTGATAGGGCTAAAAAAGGTGCATCTAAGATGGAGGATAGACCTTTTAACATTTAGAAACTCACAGCTATGTTTCACCATTAAAATTCCGGTTACTCCCATAAAACACCCATAAAAGCTCTCACAGAACACTTATATATTCGTTATGTCTGTGATCTCCATTGCTAATAAAAAAAACAACCTTACTATTAGACCTATAGGAGCTGTGGAGAGGTGGATATATTATATACTTAAATACAATGTTTTATTTATATGTATTTTGTTGTATAATGCTACAATATGTTTCTTAAAGGGACATGAAACCAAAGAATTTTCTTTCATTATTCAGATAGAGCATACCATTTGAAACAACTACTATATTCTATGTTTCATTCTCTTGGTATCCTTTGTTAATAGAGCAGTATTGCACTACTGGGAGCTAACTGAAAGAGGCATATATGTGCCACCAATCTGCAGCTTCTGACTCTACCTATGTATACTTTTCAAGAAAGGATACAAAGAGAATAAAGCAAATTAGATAATAGTAATACATTGGAAATGTATTTAAAATTGTATGCTCTATCTAATTCATGAAAGAACAAATTTGGGTTTCATGTCCCTTTAAGTCTTGTGATTTTTGCTTTTGGCATGTGTTTTCCTTTTTTAGGAAGATGATTTCATGTTCGGAATATTAATAATTCATAATAAAATAGGTGCTGCTTTCTAGTTTTAAAAAAGTGTTAAATGTGTTATTTTGGAATTGATGTTTTTTTTAATATTCTATTTTTATTGTCAAAGTAAGTTCTCACAGTTCTAAACGTGTTATACTTATTAAATTGCAACCACACTGTAACAAACTTGTTATTAATATAGAATACAGTTGTCATCCTTCCTTGTCTTTGTCTGAAAAAGGAAATATTCTCTTTTTTAGTGAGAGCTGGGTCATCTTGTGTAGTTTAATATTAACTGGATGATATCTATCTCACAATAGGTCTAAATTAATAAAACATAACATAGTTTAAAGCTGCCTTATAATGGTTAGAATGTGTATATATATAAAGAAAGGAGAGTTGTAGATCAAAGGCGCAATCTGCTAAAAAATCTAAGAGAACACCAATATTTCTAAAGTCTCTAATTCTCTATATATAAAGTCAAACAGCACTAGTTAAAGGATTAACAACCTCTCATAGTTCAGCTCTTGTCATATGTAAGAAAATAATCAGTAACAAACTCTCAGCACGTTTTAGTTATATAAAGCATCCATCCTACTGCTCAGTATTTGTTAGTGGGTCACACTACAACAGCTTTTCACGGAGTTAAGAAAGATGTAATTGTGTTCATTATCACCTCAGCACTCCTATTTACTCCTTTGTATAATTTTCTCAAGGTCACTAGCAGAAAAAAAAGAAGTTAAAACTACCTGTACTTATATCACCATCAATGACCCTGCAAAACTATGTGACATACTCCTAGGTACAAGATGTTCTTTATTTAATAACTGTACTTTACTATAATTTTGAAAGCAGTCAGCAATCCCTAAGTAAAGAACTTGAGAGTATAGTTTATCTGCTTTTTCTGAGCTCAGTCACTTGTTAATAATCAAACTGTCATTATTTCTAAAGCTGGCATTAAGACTTATGTTTTCCACTTGAACGCAGTCACCAACCTTAACTGTCGCCTCTCAAAGTCACAACCTTGACTTTAGCAGAGGCTTATTTTACACTTCAGAAATGAACTTATATAGCTAATTAAGTTGCATTCGTTTTTTAACCTTTCCATTTGTCAAATGTTCAGAATCAAATATTTTTGTAGAACAAAAGTTTTAGTAATATAGCATATGACATTATGATTTTATGATTATAGTGTGTGTATTATTATTATTCATAGCAACATAGCATCATAGTGTTCCAAAGAATTGGAAAGAAAAGATTAGGGGATATTAGAAGCATAGAAACATAGGTTTCAACAAAATTCTTAAAAGAGCTTTCATTTATGAACATACATCTATTTAGACACGTCAGCCATTCTTACCATATTCACTAAGGCTGAAGCTAGTTTTAAGATCAAACAGACTTCTCTATACATCTTTTCACGTGACAGTTCTAAAGGGGGAGCAAGGGGTGCAAAGCTAATCTTCTATTTTGTAACCCCATTGGGCTGAGGAGGACAGCAAAAAAGGTCAAAGTTACTTTTACTTTTTGGCAGGCCACATTCCTAACTGCCTAATTACCCCCCCAGAACAACTGGCTCTGCCCTCAGAACACCTATGAATTACCCCACCCCCTACGCTGCTCTTGTCCATGGAACACCCATAACTATAATGCCAACTACCCATACAAGATGTCTTTTAGATACGAGGACTCAAATGCATTGTCCATGATTGAGTAAGTAATACAGTAGTAGTATATATAGTATATATATATATATATATATATATATATATATATATATATATCCATACAAGATGTATTTTAGATACGAGGACTCAAATGCATTGTCCATGATTGAGTAAGTAATACAGTAGTATATATATATATATAGTATATATATATATATATATATATATATATATATATATATATATATATCCATACAAGATGTCTTTTAGATATGAGGACTCAAAAGCTTTGTCTATGATTGAGTAAGTACTATAGTAGTATATATAGTATATATTTATATATATATATATATATATATATATATATATATATATATATATATACAGTTGTAATTATAATGATTCAATCCCCATTGCAAGTCAAGTTTATTGTTAGACTTTCAGCTGTTTGCAATGAACAAAAACAATAGCTCAACACACTGAATGCTTCAAGTGGTTTCCTCAAACTCAATTGAAAATGCAACTTGTAATGAATTCTGCAGTTTCAAAATGATTCAACCCCTGAATAGAATCCCTCACAACAGCACAAATATGCAAAACAGGTGTTGTCTCAAGCACACCTGATGCAACTAATCAAGGGCTTCATTAGTTGCACCAGGTGTGTTTGAGCTAGAACACGTTTCCCCATTAAAATACAGGTTACTCCCATGAAACACCCCTGCAACTCCCACAGATCACCCACTGTGATCTCCACTGTTAATAAAAAAACAACCTTACTATTAGACCTTTAGGAGTTATGGAGAGGTGGATATATTATATACTTAAATACAATGTTTTATTTATATGTTTTATTTATAAGTATTTTGTTGTATAATGCTACAATATGTTTCTTAAAGGGACATGAAACCCAAAAAATGTCTTTCATTATTCAAATAGAATAATTCAAGCTAGCTGAAAGAGGCATATATGTGCCACCAATCTGCAGCTTCTGACTCTACCTATGTATACTTTTTAAATAAAGGATACAAAGAGAATGAAAGAATGAAGCAATTTAGATAATAGTAATAAATTAGAAATCTATTTAAAATTGTTTGCTCTATCTAATTCATGAAAGAACAAATTTGGGTTTCATGTCCCCTTAAGTCTTGTGATTTTTGCTTTTGGCATGTGTTTTCCTTTTTTAGGAAGAAGATATCATGTTTGGAATATTAATAATTCATATAAGACAAAAGGCGTGGCTTTCTAGTTTTATAAAAGTGATAAACTTGTTATTTTGGAATTTATGTTTTTTTTTTTATATTCTATTTTTATTGTCAAAATAAGTTCTTACAGTTCTAAAAGTGTTATACTTATTAAATTGCAACCACACTGTAACAAACTTGTTATTAATATAGATGATTCAACCCCTGAGTAGAATCCCCCACAACAGCACAAATATGCAAAACAGGTGTTGTCTCAATCACACCTGATGCAACTAATCAAGGGCTTCATTAGTTGCACCAGGTAGTGTTTGAGCTAGAACACATGAAATACCTGAACTGTCTAGGGGTTTGTCGAGTGCCCCGTTTAAGAGAAGAGATAATAGCCCTTCACAAACAATGAACTAGATACAAATAGAGAAGGCACTAAATGTTCCTAGAGATACCGTTGGAAGTATAGTTTGCAAGTTCAAATTTAAAGAAACGGTAGTTACACTACCTGGATGGGGCAGAAAAAGGAAGCTATTAATGGCTGCAACCAAGGCAGGTTGAGAAAAACTCTTAAGTGACTGCAAAAGACCTGTCGCAAGACTTGGTGGCAACAGGCACTGAAGTTTCACTTTGCACAGTACTAAACGTAGAAGGTTTCCATGCCAGGACTCCAAGACGTACACCACTACTGACCCAAAAGCACAAGAAAAGTCAGCTCCAATATGCTTAAAATCAAATAAATAAGCCACAGACATTTTGGGATTCTGTTCTGTCTATCGATGAAACAAAACTGGAACATTTCGGCCCGATGGATCAGCGGTATGTCTGAAGGAAAAAGAATGAAGTATACGCTGAAAAGAAATATCTGCCTACAGTTAAGCATGGTGGTGGCTCTTGGTGCTCTGGGGCTGCTTTGCATCCCCTAGCACTGGAAACCTGCAGCGTGTGGAAGGCAAGATGGATTCCTTAAAGTATCAGGATATCCTAGGATAAAAGTAATGCTGTCTGAGGAAGTTGAATCTTGGGCATCATTGGACTTTACAATCGAAGTCCATGCCAGAACTCCAAGACGTACACCACTACTGATCCAAAAGCACAAGAAAAGTCAGCTCCTTTATGCTTAAAATCATATAAATAAGCCACAGACATTTTGGGATTCTGTTCTGTGGATCGATGAAACAAAACTGGAACTTTTCGGGCCGATGGATCAGCGGTATGTCTGAAGGAAAAAGAATGAAGTATATGCTGAAAAGAAATATCTGCCTACAGTTAAGCATGGTGGTGGCTCTTGGTGCTCTGGGGCTGCTTTGCATCCCCTAGCACTGGAAACCTGCAGCGTGTGGAAGGCAAGATGGATTCCTTAAAGTATCAGGATATCCTAGGATAAAAGTAATGCTGTCTGAGGAAGTTGAATATTGTGCATCATTGGACCTTCCAACCGAACTCCATGCCAGAACTCCAAGACGTACACCACTACTGATTCAAAATCACAAGAAAAATCAGCTCCTTTATGCTTAAAATCATATAAATACGCCACAGACATTTTGGGATTCTGTTCTGTGGATCGATGAAACAAAACTGGAACTTTTCGGCCCTATGGTTCAGCGGTATGTCTGAAGGAAGAAGAATGAAGCATACGCTGAAAAGAACACTCTGCCTACAGTTAAGCATGGTGGTGGCTATTGATGCTCTGGGGCTGCTTTGCATCCCCTAGCACTGGAAATCTGCAGTGTGTGGAAGGCAAGATAGATTCATTAAAGTATCAGGAAATCCTAGAAGAAAAAGTTATGCCATCTTTGAGGAAGTTGAATCTTGGGCATCATTGGACCTTCCAACAGGACAATGATCCCTAGCATACCTTAAATTCCACCAAGGCTTGTTTGCAGAAGATTCTACATTGGCCTTCACAGTCACCTGACTTGAACCCCATAGAAAATCTCTGTTGGGATTTGAAGAAGGTGGTTGCAGCACGCAAACCCAAGAATATTACTGAAATGGAGGCCATTGCTCATGAGGAAGGGGCTAAGATTCCTCAGGAAAGCTGCTGGTAGCTGGTGTCTGGCTATGCATCTCAGGTCATAACAGCAAAGGGATGCTCTACTAAAGATGCTTGTCATGAAGGGGTTGAATAATTATGAGTAATGAACCAAAAAGAAAAACAGAGTCCCGGCTAATAAAAATATAAAACGTAGCATTTATTCCATAGCGTTAAAAAAGAAAGTCCACAATGCACAGAAGAGCCTCTGGCTGGCAAGCTTACACGTTTCTGCTGTGAGCTGTACTCAAAGCTGTGGTTTACCAGTCACAGGTAATCATTATATACAGGTGTATGAATATTCAATTGAGTTAAAACAACCAATAAAAGCATGACGTATATCCAGAGGTAATCAAAGATCATCCTCAAATCTGTTATTGTTTTTTAACCCATAGAGTTACTTGTTGCTTGCAAACTGTATATGAGTCTAATCATAGTAACAAAACATTATCTATATAGATAAAAGATCCCTATTTATCATGTTAGAATTAAAGGGACAGTTAAGTCCAAAAAAAACTTTCATGATTTAAATAGGGAATGTAATTTTAAACAACTTCCCAATTTACTTTTATCGCCAATTTTGCTTTATTCTCTTGGTATTCTTAGTTGAAAGCTAAATTTAGGAGGCTCATATGCTAATTTCTTAGACCTTGAAGACTGCCTCTAATCTGAGCGCATTTTGACCACTAGAGGGCATTATTTCATGTGTTTCATATAGATAACATTGAGCTCATGCACGTGAAGTGACATAGGAGTGAGCACTGCTTTGCTAAAATGCAAGTCTGTCAAATTAACTGAAATAAGGGGGCAGTCAGAAGATGCTTAGATACAAGGTAATTACAGAGGTAAAACGAGTATTATTATTACTGTGTTAGTTATGCAAAACTGGGGAATGGGTAATAAAGGGATTATCTTTCTTTTTAAACAACAAAAATTCTGGTGTTGACTGTCCCTTTAAATATTTAATATTTAACATTAAATTCCTTTGGACAATTTTCATATAGTAACCACTAGACTTGCAAGTATACATGTTGAATATTGTATGGGTAAAAAGCCCAAAAATCTAAATCAAAATCAATAATGGATATTGAACATATATCTGTGGACAATTATTTACAATGGCATAATAACGTGTATATTGTATTGAATAATTATGAGACCACAGAATTTATTAAAAGTGGCATTTTCAGTTGTTGAATTTGGGGAAACTACTTGAGGCATTCATTGTGTTGAACTATTTAAATTGCTTTTGTTTGATTTGTTTATTGCAAACAGCTGAAAGTGTGTACATTTTGATAATAAACCTGATTTGCGATGAGGTTTGAATCATTTTGATTACAAATATATATATATACAGTACTATGCAAAAGTCTCAGGCCACCACCAGCCTAGTTGATCTAGCAAAGTTTTTTTCAATGTACATATAAAGATATAAACAGAAAATACAGGAAATATGTACATAAAATATACCCCCCCCCACATACACACACACAATTCTCAGAACAACATGTCTTCTTCAGGCAAAAGTCAGTATTTAGTGTGACATCCCTTGGCATTAAAGCACATCTTCAACTCTTTTGAGGAGACTGTCCTGAACTTTTCTAAAGTAATATTCTGGTATATTATACCAGGCTTTTTCAGCACTTCCCAGAGTTCTTTAGACTTAGGTTGTCTTTTATTTCTTTATCTATCCAGGTGGTACCATACTGCTTCTAGATTATTCAGATCTGGACCATGTGGAGGCCCGTCCATGACTGTCAGTGTTTTATCAGCTGCTTTTCTCTCCATATATGATTTCACTGCATTACCAGTGTGCTTGGGACCATTATCATACTGATAAATAAAACCATTCCCAATCCGGCGATTTCCAGAAGGAATGGCATGATGAATTAAAGCTGTCTGTACTTTTAAGCATTCATGATCCCATCAATTCAGACAATATCGGCAACATCACTGGCAGAAATGCAGCCCCAAACCTGGACAGACCCTCCACCATGTTTCACTGATGGCCAAAAGCACTCATTCTTCCATCTCTCTCCAACTCTTCTCACATATTGTCAATGATTAAACCCAAACATTTTGAACTTGGATTTGTCCCTCTGTAATACTCTTTTCCAATGATCTTCATTCCAATCATTGTGAGCTTTAGCATATCTTAGCCTTTTCACCAGAGCACCTGTTGCCATTTTTCTACACCCCAGTCTCCTGATTTTTCATGCAAAGTTGAGTTGCTTGGCCTCATTTCCACGATTAAGATATGGCCTTTTGGGCACAAGTCTTCTGTGAAGGCCACTTTTACCCAGACTTCTCCAGGCAGTAGATGGGTGTACCAGGGTCTGACTGGTTTCTGCCAATTCCAAGCTGATGACACTGCTGGACATATTCCGATTTGGAAGGGAATTAAGCATGTTGTGTCTTTCATCTGCTCCACTAAGCTTCCTTGGCCGACCACTCCCTCCTAAACAGTTGTTTTTGTTTCAGTTATTTATTGATTTAAACCTACATATGAAATCGATGTCAATTAGCACCTGTTTGGTATAATTGTTTAATCATGCTCCTGACTATATGAATACACAATCCCTGACTTTACGCAAGTGTACCTAGAAGAATGAATTCTACAGTACTTTGAAGGCAAAGGGTGGTCACACTAAATATTGATTTGATTTAGTTTTTTCTTCTGTTCTCTCAATTTGCATTTTGTTGAAAGATAAAAGTAAACTACAGGTGCAAATCCCCGAATCTGGAATTCCAAAATCCAAACATTCTGAAATTCTGCCTGTGTCTTTGGTTTGGGTTTTGTGTTCTAAAATGCAAATAATAGTCTGTATTTATTTAAAACAAAAATTATTACCTTTCTAGTTACATTACTGTACTATCTTTCTGAGATTACTATGTATACACAAGAACTAAAAATTATATAAAACTACATTTAGGTTGCATGCATAAGTTGTATTATAACATCTCAACATTCACAAATATACATTTCTGACATTCAAAAACAAAACAAAAACAAATCAGTGACCAATATAGCCACCTTTCTTTGCAAGGACACTCAAAAGCCTGCCATCCATGGATTCTGTCAGTGTTTTGATCTGTTCACCATCAACATTGCGTGCAGCAGCAACCACAGCCTCCCAGACACTGTTCAGAGAGGTGTACTGTTTTCCCTCCTTGTAAATCTCACATTTGATGATGGACCACAGGTTCTCAATGGGGTTCAGATCAGGTGAACAAGGAGGCCATGTCATTAGATTTTCTTCTTTTATACCCTTTCTTGCCAGCCACGCTGTGGAGTACTTGGACGCGTGTGATGGAGCATTGTCCTGCATGAAAATCATGTTTTTCTTGAAGGATGCAGACTTCTTCCTGTACCACTGCTTGAAGAAGGTGTCTTCCAGAAACTGGCAGTAGGACTGGGAGTTGAGCTTGACTCCATCCTCAACCCGAAAAGGCCCCACAAGCTCATCTTTGATGATACCAGCCCAAACCAGTACTCCACCTCCACCTTGCTGGCGTCTGAGTCGGACTGGAGCTCTCTGCCCTTTACCAATCCAGCCACGGGCCCATCCATCTGGCCCATCAAGACTCACTCTCATTTCATCAGTCCATAAAACCTTAGAAAAATCAGTCTTGAGATATTTCTTCGCCCAGTCTTGACGTTTCAGCTTGTGTGTCTTGTTCAGTGGTGGTCGTATTTCAGCCTTTCTTACCTTGGCCATGTCTCTGAGTATTGCACACCTTGTGCTTTTGGGCACTCCAGTGATGTTGCAGCTCTGAAATATGGCCAAACTGGTGGCAAGTGGCATCTTGGCAGCTGCACGCTTGACTTTTCTCAGTTCATGGGCAGTTATTTTGCGCCTTGGTTTCTCCACACGCTTCTTGCGACCCTGTTGACTATTTTGAATGAAACGCTTGATTGTTCGATGATCACGCTTCAGAAGCTTTGCAATTTTAAGAGTGCTGCATCCCTCTGCAAGATATCTCACTATTTTTTACTTTTCTGAGCCTGTCAAGTCCTTCTTTTGACCCATTTTGCCAAAGGAAAGGAAGTTGCCTAATAATTATGCACACCTGATATAGGGTGTTGATGTCATTAGACCACACCCCTTCTCATTACAGAGATGCACATCACCTAATATGCTTAATTGGTAGTAGGCTTTCGAGCCTATACAGCTTGGAGTAAGGCAACATGCATAAAGAGGATGATGTGGTCAAAATACTCATTTGCCTAATAATTCTGCACTCCCTGTACTTTGAAGGCAAAGGGTGGTCACACTAAATATTGATTTGATTTAGTTTTTTCTTCTGTTCTCTCAATTTGCATTTTGTTGAAAGATAAAAGTAAACTACAGGTGCAAATCCCCGAATCTGGAATTCCAAAATCCAAACATTCTGAAATTCTGTCTTTGGTTTGGGTTTTGTGTTCTAAACTGCAAATAATAGTCTGTATTTATTTAAAACAACAATTATTACCTTTCTAGTTACATTACTGTACTATCTTTCTGAGATTACTATGTATACAAAAGTACTAAAAAATTATATAAAACTACATTTAGGTTGCATGCATAAGTTGTATTATGACATGTAACTACTGCGTAAATAACATGTTATTGTTATTTTACTTACTGTCCAATTTTTTTTTCATACTGTACCATATTACACATTCAAATATTCCAAAATCCAAACTATTCAGAAATCCAAACCTTTTCCAGTCCCAAGCAGTTTGGACAAAGGGTTTCCTACCTGTATTAATAGTTCTATTTTTGAAAGCATTCTCGCTTCACAACATTTTTTCACACCTGCCTAAAACTTTTGCACAGTAGTGTGTGTATGTGATACAAACTGTAAATGGCTAAATGAGGGCATGCTAAATTTCAGAACTGAGTCCACCTTCTTTGAGTGGTAGTGTAAGGATAGGCGATCACAGGAGGAGGGGAATGCGTGAGGGAATTAGTTGTGGTGTCGAGGATGTGATCGGTGAGACAGGCTAAGGTGCGGTGAATTGGGTGTTTGTTACTCTGGGAAGTCAAGGGTTCAAATGATGTGGGTAGTGACAGTTCTGGAATTAATTTAGATCAGGATATCTGTAATTTGAGGTGGATTGTTCTGATACGTATGAGGTTATTATTTAGACAGTAATTATTTATTTGGGTGGATGAGGTTGATTAGTTAAAAGGGGCCACTTTAAAGGTTAAATGGACACTTAACCCAATTTCTTTCATGATTCAGATAGAGCATGCAATATTAAGCAACTTTCTAATTTACTCCTATTATAAATTTTTCTTCGTTCTCTTGCTATCTGTATCTGAAAAAGAAGGCATCTAAGCTTTTTTCTTGGTTCAGAATTCTGGACAGTACTTTTTTTATTGGTGGATGAATTTATCCACCAATCAGCAAGGACAACCCAGGTTGTTCACCAAAAATGGGCCACATCTAAATTTACATTCTTGCATTTCAAATAAAGATACCAAGAGAATAAGGAAAATTTGATAATAGGAGTAAATTAGAAAGTTGCTTAAAATTTCATGCGCTGGGGCCCATTTATCAAGCTCCAAATGGAGCTTGTGGACCCGTGGAACCGCTGCTCCACAACCCTGTCCGCCTGCTCTGATGAGGCGGACAGGAATCGCCGGAAATAAACCTGATCGAGTACGATTGGGCTGATTGACACCTCCCTGTTGGCGGCCAATTGTTGCGAGTGTTGCACCAGCAGCTCTTGTGAGCTGCTGGTGCAATCTTAAATGCGGAGAGCGTATTGCTCTCCGCATTAAGTGAGGTCTTGCGGACCTGATCAGCACTGTCGGATCAGGTCCGCAAGACCTTTAATAAATAAGCCCCAAAATCTGAAACACAAAAGAAAAAAATTGGGTTCAGTGTCCCTTTAATGCTGGTGTCCATGTATACATTTAATCCCAGGGTGCATAATACTAGCAGTGAGGGAATGGGTTAAATAGTGTTAAAAATTATTTTCTCGGAAAAGTACTGCTACAATGTTGATAAAGACATTTCCTGGAATTAGAGGTACGAAAAACAGAGGTTTGTACAATTTTTTGCTGATGTATTCAAAATATAAGATGATTTTTTGCAAAGTAAGAATAAAACTATTTTTTTTTTTAATGGGATACGTGATAAATTCACATCTATAATTCCTGGCTTATTGTGATACAGCAACCAGCTACATTTGAAGATGTGGATACAAATAAAATGTTAATCTATTTTTTTCAAGCTTACATTTAAACATGCAAAGTCTGTAAATCATGCTTTGTGAATGTTCATTTATAATAGTACAGAATACACGATAGATATACTGTATGTTTATAACTAATCACCTGCAAACATCCACTGCGCAGCTTGTAAATGTGATTCTGAACAGAGCCCTATTTCTAGTCTGCATTCCAAAGTAGGGCCTCATCAAATATACGGCTGAACAAATCTCTCTGACTACGTAGTTTTCAAACATTTCCCACTCACTGTCATAATAGTGGATAATTGTTGCTGACAGGGCCAGAGAAAATATGATCTTTTACCATAAAGTAAATTTGTTCTGGGACCCATCGATCATATTATGTAAAGATATTAGCAGTGGAAAACAGACAGCAACAAGGCAAACACAGAGAGGAACTGGAAGAATTGTCCATCCCTTCCAACAATGAGATATAATTAGTGCCTGTAGCTTTCTCACTATAAATTCAGTTTTATCTGATGTGCGTATGTTTACTCAGTTCAATTTACTATTTAAAGGGACACACAAACATCTTTTCTTTGTTATATAACTGATTTCCTGTGCTGACAATTTTTTGTTATTATGTGAGATGTGTCACTGCCATCAGTAACGCAGTGGGAATAACACTAATTAGCCAATGAGCACTCTGTTGTTAACCGGCATGTTACACCGACAAATATTCCTTCTTAAAAAGAAAAAGAAAAAAAATCAACTTCGGCTTAAAGGGACAGTTGCAATATTTTGTTTGCTGTAATGTTTCAAAATTCAGACTCCACACTACTTGCCTTATTTGAACCAAATCCAAACTTGCTCCTAGATAGACCCAGCTAGCCATGGTCATTTTGTTAGCAAAACATGCATTTTTGTAGTTCTTATCTTATCATCCCTGCAAAAAACAATTAGGGACGGATATGTGGCAAGGTTAGTCTTACAAAGCCTACTATGTGCACTTAAAGGGACAGTGTACTGTAAAATTAGTTTCCTCTTAATCAGCTGCAGAGTATAACATGTATGGGAAATTGCTCCTTTAGGTTTATTTTTGTATAAAAAAGATATGTTTTTGCTCTTTGAAACTACAACCCAATCAAATGGTCCAAATTTAAATGGAGAGCGAACATCCTCATCTTATCACTCCCTATGTGCCCAAAGTCTTCATTATCTTATCTCTGTTTGTATGCATAAAGTCTAATAATTTGAATTAAAAATGTACATTTTGGTACGTTTCTCTTTCATCATCCACTAGGATTGTGATTTCTTCTGCTGGTTCCCATTACTGTAGTATTGAAATTTTAAGTATAGGTGGCATTTCAAGATGCAAAATCCTTGATTTAAAAAAACAAAATAAAGATAAAGGAGCTATTTGTAAACAATTTAATACACTTCAGAAGATAAAATGAATCATTGGGAACATTAAAGTTTATATTACATTTTCCCTTTTAAGCTCTGAGGAAAACAATTTCAGACTTATAGTACAGAAACAGGGGGAAATAAATAATTTAAGTACTGTATATGTAAAAGCTGTTGTACTGTGCATAATTAACATTTTATATTAAAGGGACAGTCTAGTCAAAATTAAACTTTCATGATTCAGATAGAGCATGCAATTTTAAAACAACTTTCCAATTTGCATTTATTATCAAATGTTCTTTGTTCTCTTGGTATTCTTTGTTGAAAGCTAAACCTAGGTAAGCTCATATGCTAATTTCTAAGACCTTGAAGGCTGCCTCTTATCTCAGGGCATTTTGACAGTTTTTCACAACTAGAGGTCATTCATGTGGGCCATATATATATATAACATTGTGCATAACATTATGCATTTGGAGTTACCTAGGAGTCTTAATATAACTGTGTTGGTTATGCACAACTAAGGAATGGGTAATTATGGGATTGTCTATCTTTTTAAACAATAACAATTCTGGAGTAGACTGTCCCTTTAATAATCTCAAAATGATTACTGCACATTTAACTTTTTTTAATGCAAAACATGTTTTAAATCATGGTTGTAAATTTACATGATAGAGACTTTTATAGCTTTCCGTCTCTTTAAAGGGACATCAAACCCAATTTTATATTCATGATTTATTTCTAAAATCAATTTCTTTCCGTTTTCTATGTATGCTTTGTTAAAAAGTATACCTAGGTTTTCTAAGACGCTGCTGATTGGTCGTTCTATATATATGCATCTTGCCATTGGCTTTCAGCTAGCTGCCAGTGGTGCACTGCTGCTCCTAATTAGATAATAGAAGTAAATTGGAAAGTTGTTTAAAATTGTTTAATCTATATACATCATAAAAGAAACATTTTGGGTTTTATGCTCCTTTAAGTGTGTATCTGTGAGCAGGCTGAGTTGGTTTTTTTCTTTTAATAAGATGTATAGGTTGGCATGGTCAGGCTAAGTATAGGGCAAATAGTGTAACAGGCTGTGGCAACTGACTACAAAAAGGAATATGGAAAATCACAATAAAGAATGAAAAAGTAGGTGCATATAGGAGTTAAATGGTGCCCAACATTAAAAAAGTGATTCATTTTTTTTTATTATTAATATTGAACAAAAACCCCACTTCAGTCAATTCTAGAAGGTGTCTGCATTTTCCCGGCCAATAGCAGGAATCCTTTGCATCAAGGTGGCACAATCTCAGATCAACTTACTGACAGACCAGAAAAAAACCAGGGTAACGAGCTTCTGCCCAAAAAACAGACCTTTTTTAAATCCCTAAAAAATAAATTTGCGACTCGTTTTGGTATTTAAAATACACATACACCAATCAAATTGTCCATTTGTAGAATTTCAGTCAATGACTGGATATAAATTTGAAATCATATTGGCTATTTTTTTCAAAGTTAAGTTCCCGTTAAGCTAAAGTAATAGTAAAGAAAAAATGATTGGTGATACCGTTATTCAATAGACAGGCAAAATGGGTGGCTTTTAAATCAGGCTTACTTAAAGGGACAGTTTACACTAATTTTTCTCCCTTTACTTTGTTTCCACTGATCCATTTTACCTGCTGCAGTGTATTAAAATTATTTACAAATAGCTAATTTACCTTTAAATCAGCATCTGAAATAGCTGCTTTTGTGGGTGCTATTCCTACCTATACTGAATGTTTCTATAGTTAAAGGGACAGTCTACTCTAGAAAATGTATTGTTAAAAAATATAGATAATCCCTTTATTACCAATTCTACAGTTTTTCATAACAACAATCGGCTAGATTACGAGTTTTGCGTTATGAGCGGCGCGGTGCTAACTTGCAAGTTAACGTCACGGTTACAGGTTTACAAAAACCCTTCGTTAGCAGGCAATATGTGAGCGTAAAGCAAAATTGAGCTCCATACCGCACTCCAATACCAGCGCTGTGGTGAGCTGCGGTAAAATGGTTTTACGTGCTCATGCATGATTTCCCCATAGACATCAATGAGGAGAGACGGCTGAAAAAAAGCCTAGCACCCGCAATAAAGGAGCGTAAACCTCCGTAATGCAGCCCCATTGATTCCTATGGGGAAAGATAATTTATGTTTACACCTAAAACCCTAACATAAACCCAGAGTCTAAACACCCCTAATCTGCTTCCCCCGACATCACCGCCACCTACATTACACTTATTAACCCCTAATCTTCCGCCCCCGACATCGCCGCCACCTACATTATACTTATTAACCCCTAATCTGCCACCCCTAACATTGCCGCCACCTACATTATACTTATTAACCCCTAATCTGCCTCCCCTAACATCGCCGCCACCTACATTATACTTATTAACCCCTAATCTGCCACCCCCGACACCGCCGATACCTACCTACACTTATTAACCCATAGTCTGCCACCCCCTACATCGCCGCCACCTACATTATACTTATTTACCCCGAATTTGCCACCCCCAACATTGCCGCAACCTACATTACAGTTATTAACCCCTAATCTGCCGCCCCTGACATCACGACACCTACATTGCAATTATTAACCCCTAATTTACCGCCCCCAATGTCGCCGCCACCTACATTACACTTATTAACCCCTAATCTGCCACCACCTACCTACACTTATTAACCCCTAATCTGCCGCCCCCAATGTCGCCGCCACCTACCTACACTTATTAACCCCTAATCTGCCGCCCCCAATGTCACCGCCACTATAATAAACATATTAACTAATAGTTATATTGTAGCTATCTTAGGTTTTATTTTTATTTCACAGCTAAGTTTGTATGTATTTTAACTAGGTAGACTAGTTAGTAAATAGTTATTAACTATTTACTAGCTACCTAGCTAAAATAAATGCAAATTTACCTGTAAAATAAAACCTAACCTATCTTACACTAACACCTAACCTTACACTACAATTAAATAAATTACATAAAATAAATACAATTAACTAAATTACAAAAAAAAAAACACTAAATTACACAAAATAAAAAATAAATGATCAGATATTTAAACTAATTACACCTAATCTAATAGCCCTATCAAAATAAAAAATCCCCCCCCAAATAAAAAAAACCCTAGCCTAAACAAAACTACCAATAGCCCTTAAAAGGGCCTTTTACGGGGCATTGCCCCAAAGAAATGAGCTCTTTTACCTTTAAAAAAAAATACAAACAACCCCCCAACAGTAAAACCCACCACCCACACAACCAACCCCCCAAATAAAATCCTAACTAAAAAACCTAAGCTCCCCATTGCCCTGAAAAGGGCATTTAGATGGGCATTGCACTTAAAAGGGCATTTAGCTCTTTTTCTGCCCAAACCTTAAGCTAAAAATAAAACCCACCCAATAAACCCTTAAAAAAAAACTAACACTAACCCCCGAAGATCCACTTACAGTTTTTGAAGACCCGACATCCATCCTCAACGAAGTCGGGAGAAGTCTTCATCCAAGCGGCAAGAAGTCCTCAACGAAGCCGGCAGAAGTCTTCATCCAAGCGGCCAAAGTCTTCATCCAAGCCGGCAGAAGTCTTCATCCAGACGGCTTCTTCTATCTTCATCCATCCGGTGCTGAGCGGCTCCATCTTCAAGACATCCGGTGCGGAGCATCCTCTTCAATCTACGTCACTTTTTGGCGTCCCAGGCAAACTCGTAATACCGGCGCTGTGGAAGTCCCATTGAAAAATTACTTTTTGAAAGCTGCAGTAGTTATGTTGCGTTACGGCCAAAAAAGTGTGCGGTGCAGAAATACCTGCAAGACTCATAATACCAGCGGTAGTGAAAAAGAGCCATAACGCTGCTTTTTCCCCCATACTGCAAAACTTGTAATCTAGCCGAGTGTTATATTGATATACTTTTTACCTCTGTAATTACCTTGTATCTATGCCTCTGCAGACTATTTCAGTTCTTTGATAGACTTGCATTGTAGCCAATCAGTGCCCTCTCATAAGTAACTCCACGAGCATGAGCACAATGTTACCTATATGGCACCCATGAAATAACGCCCTCTAGCTGTGATTTTTTTCAAATTTATTCTGATAAGAGGTGGCCTTCAAGGGCTAAGAAATTAGCATATGAGCCTGCATAGGTTTAGTTTTCAACTAAGAATACAAAGAGAACAAAGCAAATTTGATGATAAAAGTAAATTGAAAAATTGTTTAAAATGACATGCCCTATCTGAATCATGAAAGTTAATTCTGACTAGACTGTCCATTTAAGTATTGGCTATAGAAAAGCTGTGTAAACATAGCCAGCAGAAGAAATTACACTCTCTGTAGGAGGTAGGTGTCAGGAAAATAATAAAATGTTCCTTTTCACTTGTTCTCACTAAGTGCTGCGCTTTGGTATGCAGATAGAGTTGATAAAAAGAAGCATGTGTTTGTACAGAAAATGATAAGATCTGATTTTTCAGCAAGCTCAACCCATTTTAAAGGAATGTAGTTTCAAAGAACAAAATTTCCTATTTCATATACAAACATAAACCTAAAGAAGCAATTTATCATATATTTTATTCCGCAGTCGGTGTAGTAAGTCATTCGAAAGACATTAAGGGAAAGACAATTTTATAGTACACTACCCCTTTAAAAAATATGGATATCTCTAATGAAATAAAATCATAATGGAAGATAATTGGAAAGCTTTTCAAAAATTGTATCTTCTACCTGAATCAAGAAAGTGTAACTTTGACATTAATGTCCCCTTAATGGTTTTCAAGATTTCTTGTGTGCATAGGTTTGAGAAGACTGTTTAATAGAGGAACTGTTTGCTTGTTTGTTGTGCAACATTTTTACCCATTCACTGCTAAGCCACATTTCCCACTTACACATAAAATTTAACTTGTTTTCTCTGAGGTATCCACACAGATTATACTCATTTTTAAAGCAGATCTAGCATTTTTAGGTAAATAACTTTAGTCTGAAATAACACAATATGAAGAAATGCCACCAAATGAAATGCAAAAAAATGTAATTTTCTTTCATGTAATTAGCAAGAGTCCATGAGCTAGTGACGTATGGGATATACATTCCTACCAGGAGGGGCAAATTTTCCCAAACCTCAAAATGCCTATAAATACACCCCTCACCACACCCACAATTCAGTTTTACAAACTTTGCCTCCTATGAGGGTGGTGAAGTAAGTTTGTGCTTGATTTTCCTTTGTGATATGCGCTTCTCAGCATTTTGAAGCACGATTCCTCTCAGAGTACAGTGTTTGTCAGAGGGATGTGAAGAGAGTATCATCTATTAATTATATGATTTTCCTCATGGGAAATCTTTTCAAAGGTTCTCTGTCATCGTTCATAGAGATTCATCTCCTACCTCCCTTTTCAGATCGACGATATACTCTCATATTCCATTACCTCTACTGATACTTTTTCAGTACTGGTTTGGCTATTTGCTATATGTGGATGGGTGTCTTTCGGTAAGTATGTTTTCATTACTTAAGACACTCTCAGCTATGGTTTGGCACTTTAAGTATTAATATAAAGTTTTAAATATATGTATTGTACTTATATTTGCCATGAGTCAGGTTTATGTATATTTCCTTTTGCAGACAATCAGTTTCAAAATTGGGAAACATATTTAGGAAGTTTTTTTTTTCTTACCTGGGGTATAGTCTTTTCTTCAAATTGACTGCTTTTTCATTAATTAGGCTTGTGAGGTTGCAAAATGCTGATATTTATTGTGTCATTCTTAGCGTGAGAATTTTTTTGAGCGAAGGTATGTTCGGTGACGCAAATTCATCATTTCCGGCACCTTAGTTGACGCCAGGTTTCCTTGCACAAGGTTGCGTCTGCCATGATGCGAGTTGCGTCATTTCCGGATGTTGTTAGCGCCAAAAAAATTAATTTTGCGTTGAGCGTCATACTTGGCACCAAATAATTTAATTATTTAAACCCCACTTCCTATATGCCTCTTGCCTTTTTTTATGTTCAGAGGGCTATGCTGTTTGCATTTTTTTCCTATTCTTGAAAATCCCATATAAGGAAATTGACAATTTTGCTTTATATAAATAATTATGCAAATAAGTAAAAGTTTAAAACTGTTTATATATCGCCCCAACTTGCCAGGCATTTCAAAAACCTTACAATGTACTGTGATCTCAAGATTGGGCTAACATTAGCCAATTTTCCCTTAACCTTTTTTCCTCCCCCGTTCAAGGTGACAGCCACACATCACGCAGTAGCGGCATAGACTCCAGGCTTAGGATTTATATAAAGCAAGCCTATGGAGTATTTTTTTGGCACACAGTGACACACGATGTAGTGAATGTGAGGCTTATGGTTATGATCAAGTGTACAATTCACCTACCCCACAGGGCTCAGAGCACAAATCGGTCCCTAATGTGAACGAGTTTGTTCTGGATACCATTTGTTTAAGTACAGCTAGAGCTATTAGCATTAGGGAGGGATGTAGTAAAACAGTGTAAGCACACCCACCTTGTAGGTTACTCGTAAGGGAGGAGGAGTTCATGTATAAGGGGTTACTGATAGGTTTGAATCAGTGTAGGTGTGTACCTCTTGCCCTATCAGTGTTCTTGGTTCTGATTTTAAATGCAGTCTGTGTTTAATGTTTTTTACATTAGGCTTAGAGTACGGCGTTTTGCCGAAACATGTCAGCCTTTGCTTTTGTTCCATGTACCCTCCCTTGAAGGTTTTACTAGGTTTCTCCTTAACCTGTATGTTTTTAACATATTGGTAATAAAATATTGATTTTTACCCTCTACACTTGTTGCTGTGCTCCTCAGTTTTCTTTGTTTTTCATGTACATGATATCCCTGTGAATATAAAAGATTTTATTGTTGATGCGATTCAGAAGGCTTTGTCTGCTATTTCGCCTTCTAATAAACGTAAAAGGTCTTTTAAAACTTCTCATAAAGATGATGACATTTCAAATGACCGACAACATACTGAATTATCCTTCTCTGATGAGGATCTATCTGGTTCAGAAGATCCTACCTCAGATATTGACACTGACAAATCTACTTATCTCTTTAAGATGGAGTATATTCATTCCTTGTTAAGAGAAGTGTTGATTACTTTGGATATTGAGGAAACTAGTCCTCTTGATACTAAAACTAGTAAATGTTTAAATTCTGTTTATAAACCTCCTGTGGTTACTCCAGAGGTTTTTCCAGTTCCTGATGCTATTTCTGATATGATTTCAAAGGAATGGAATAAGCCTGGTATTCATTTATTCCTTCTTCTAGGTTTAAAAAGTTGTATCCTTTGCCAGAAGTTAGATTGGAGTTTTGCAAAAAAAAATCCCCAAAGTTGATGGGGCTATTTCTATTCTTGCCAAACGTACTACTTTTCCTATGGAAGATAGTACTTCTTTTAAGGACCCTTTAGATAGGAAACTTGAATCTTATTTAAGGAAATCTTATTTATTTTCTGGCTACATTCTTAGGCCTGCTATATCCATGGCTGATGTTGCAGCTGCATCAACTTTTTGATTGGAAAGCTTAGCGCAACAGGAAACAGATCCTGATTTGTCTAGCATTGTTTGCTTGCTTCAACATGCTAATCATTTTATCTGTGATGCTATTTTTGATATCATCAAAATTGATGTTAAATCTATGTATTTAGCTATTTTAGCTTTGTGGCTCAAATTTTGGAATGCTGACATGGTATCTAAGTCTAGATTACTATCTCTTTCTTTCCAAGGTAACAATTTATTGGGTTCTCAGTTGGATTCAATTATTTCAACGAAGGGAGTTTTTTTACCTCAGGATAAAAGATCTAAGTGTAAATCTAAAGCTTCTAATCATTTTCATTATTTCCGACAGAATAAGGAACAGAAAGCCAATCCTTCCCCCAAAGAATCTGGTTCCAATTGGAAACCTTCTTCAAGTTGGAATAAATCCAAGCCTTTTAAGAAACCAAAGCCAGCCCCCAAGTCTGCATGAAGGTGCGGCCCTCATTCCAGTTCAGCTGGTGGGGGGCAGATTAAAATTTTTCCAAAACATTTGGGCAGATTCTGTCCAAAATCAATGGATTCAGAGTATTGTCTCTCAAGGGTATTGAATAGGATTCAGAGTAAGACCTCCTGTGAGAAGATTTTTTTCTCTCACACGTTCCAGCAAATCCAGTGAAGGCTCAGGATTTTCTGAAGTGTGTTTCAGATCTAGAGCTTTCAGGGGTAATCATACCAGTTCCATTTCAGGAACAGGGTCTGGGGTTTTATTCAAATCTATTCATTGTCCCAAAGAAAGAAAATTCATTCAGCCCAGTTCTGGATCTGAATATTTTGAATCATTTTGAAAGAGTGCCAACTTTCAAAATGGTGACTATAAGGACTATTCTGACTTTTGTTCAGCAAGGTCATTATATGTCCACGATAGACTTACAGGATGCATATCTTCATATTCCAAATCATCCAGACCACTATCTGTTTCTGAGATTCTCTTTTCTAGACAAGCATTACCAATTTATCACTCTTCCATTTGGCCTAGCGACAGCTCCAAGATTTTTTTCAAAAGTTCTCAGTGCCCTACTCTCTGTAATATAGAACAATCAAAAGTCCACAGCACCAGATTTGAATATGAATCTTCTTTATTTAGTAGTTAAAAGCATACAAAGAACAGGTATGCAATGTTTCGAGACCGTGGTCTTTTAATCATGCATGAAGATTCATATTCAAATCTGGTGCTGTGGACTTTTGGTTGTTCTATATTGTGGGGCTGGAGGTCGCCAGCTTGACCACTATGCATCAGAGCCTAGGAAGGCATTACCCAGTGCCGGTCTCACCTTGCAGTGCTACTCTCTGTAATCAGAGAACAGGGTATTGCGGTGTTTCCTTATTTGGATGATATCTTGGTACTAGCTCAGTCTTTGCATTCTGCCGAATCTCACACAAATCAACTAGTGTTGTTTCTTCAAAGACATGGTTGGAGGATCAATTTACCAAAAAGTTCCTTGATTCCTCAAACAAGGGTCAGCTTTTTAGGTTTCCAGATAGATCCAGTGTCCATGACTCTGTCTCTAACAGACAAGAGACAAATAAAATTGGCTTGTCGAAACCTTCAGTCTCAATCATTCCCTTCAGTTTTAGGTCTAATGACTGCTGCATTGAACGCAATCCCCTTTGCTAGTTTTCATATGAGGCCTCTTCAGCTTTGTATGCTAAATCAATGGTGCAGGGATTATACAAAGATGTCACAATTAATATCCTTAAATCCCAATGTTCGACTCTCTCTGACTTGATGGTTAGATCACCATCATATAGTTCAAGGGGCCTCTTTTGTTCATCCAACCTGGACTGTAATCATCTAATCTTCTAGGTTGGGGAGCTGTCTGTGGATCTCTGACAGCACAAGGGGTTTGGAAATCTCAAGAGGCGAAGTTACCAATCAATATTTTAGAACTCCATGCTATTTTCAGGGCTCTTCAGGTTTGGCCTCTGTTGAAGAGAGAACCATTCATTTGTTTACAGACAGACAATATCACAACTGTGGCATATGTCAATCATCAGGGTGGGACTCACAGTCCCCTAGCTATGAAAGCAGTATCTCGGATACTTTCTTGGGTGGAATTCAGCTCTTGTCTAATTTCTGCGGTACATATCCTAGGTATAGACAATTGTGAAGCGGATTATCTCAGCCATCAGACTTTTCATCCGGGGGGAGTGGACTCTCCATCCAGATGTGTTTTTTTCGATTGTTCAGATGTGGGATCTTCCAGAAATAGATCTGATGGCTTCCCATCTAAACAAGAAACTTCCCAGGTACTTGTCCAGGTCCAGGGATCCTCAAGCAGAGTCGGCGGATGCGTTAGCAGTTCCTTGGTTTTACCAATCTGCTTATATCTTCCTGCCTCTAGTTCTTCTTCCAAGAGTAATCTCCAAGATCATCATGGAACAATCGTTTGTGTTTCTAGTAGCACCAGCATGGCCTCACAGGTTCTGGTATGTGGATCTTGTCTGGATGTCCAGTTGCCAACCTTGGCTACTTCCTTTAAGAATAGACCTTCTGTCTCAAGGATTGTTTTTCCATCAGGATCTCAAATCATTAAATTTGAAGTTATGGAAATTGAACGCTTAGTGCTTAGTCATAGAGGTTTCTCTGACTCAGTGATTGATATTATGTTACAGGCTCGTAAATCTGTTTCTATGAAGATTTATTGTCGAGTTTGGAAGACTTATATTTCATGGTGTTCTTCTCATAAATTCTCCTGGCATTCTTTTAGAATTCCTAGAATTTTACAGTTTCTTCAGGATGGTTTGGATAAAGGTTTGTCTGCAAGTTCCTTGAAGGGACAAATCTCTGCTCTTTCTTTTTTATTTCACAGAAAGATTGCTAAGCTTTCTGAAATTCACTGTTTTGTGCAGGCTTTGGTCCGTATCAAGCCTGTCATTAAATTAATCTCTCCTCCTTGGAGTCTTAATTTGGTTTTGAAGGTTTAATAGGCTCCTCATTTTGAGTCTATGCATTCTTTGGATATTAAACTACTTTCTTGGAAAGTGTTGTTCCTTTTTGGCTATCTCTTCTGCTAGAAGAGTTTCCGAATTATATGCTCTCTCTTGTGAGTCTCCTTTTCTGATTTTTCACCAGGATAAGGCAGTTTTGCGGACATCATTCAAATTTTTACCTAAAGTTGTGAATTCTAACAACAGTAATAGGGAAAATGCTGTTCCTTCTTTGTGTCATAATCCTAAGAATACTTTTGAGAGATCCTTACATTCTCTGGATGTTGTAAGAGTTTTGAAATATTATGTCTAAGCTACTAAAGATTTCAGGAAGACTTTTAGTCTTGTTGTTTTTTCTAGTTCTAGGAAAGGTCAGAAAGCTTCTGCCATTTCCTTGGCATCCTTGTTAAAGCTTTTGATTCTTCAGGCTTATTTGGAGTCGGGTCAACCCCACCTCAAAGAATCACAGCTCATTCTACTAGATCAGTTTCCACTTTGTGAGCTTTTAAGAATGAAGCTTCAGTTGATCAGATTTGCAAAGCAGCAACTTGGTCTTCTTTGCATACATTACTAAATTCTACCGTTTTGATGTATTTACTAAATTCTACCGTTTTGATGTATTTACCTCTTCGGAAGCAGTTTTTGATAGAAAAATCCTTCAGGCAGCTGTTTCAGTTTGATTGCTCTGCTTATGGTTTAAGTTTTTTCTTTTCAATTATGAGAAAAACTTATTTTTTTGGATGTGGTTTTAATTTTTTCAGCGGAAAATGGCTGCTTTTATTGTTATCCCTCCCTCTCTAGTGGGTATTATTTTTTATCTTGGGTATTATTATCCCATTCGTCACTAGCTCATGGACTTACCAATTACATGAAAGAAAACATAATTTATGTAAGAACTTACCTGATAAATTCATTTCTTTCATATTGGCAAGAGTCCATGAGACCCACCCTTTGTATGGTGGTTATGTTTTTTTGTATAAAGCACAATTATATTTCCAGTTCCTTTTTTTGATGCTTTTTACTTCTTTTTCTATCACCCCACTACTTGGCTATTCATTAAACTGAATTGTGGGTGTGGTGAGGGGTGTATTTATAGGCATTTTGAGGTTTGGGAAACTTTGCTCCTCCTGGTAGGATTGTATATCCCATACGTCACTAGCTCATGACTTTTGCCAATATGAAAGAAATGAATTTATCAGGTAAGTTCTTACATAAATTATGTTTTTGTGTTAACAGTATGGTAGACATTATTTCCTAAATACTGAAAAAAAACATATTTTACTGCCCCACATTTAGCATCAGTTCACCTAAACAAAACAGAAAAAATTACGATTTTATACCTATATCGTTCAATTAAAATTAACATTTAAATTACAAATCAGAAGAGAACAGGTATTATTTTTCTCACTACTATGAACCATCTGGAAATTTATGTTGAAAATTAGTAGTTATAAAATATCTAAACATACCAATATCACTTGCATTTAATATTACACCAAATTCTGATTTCCCAGAGGGCTTAGCTTATTTTGACAATGTATGAATATTTCTTTGACTGTTCACTGAGCATAGCAAAAAATATTTATAAAGCAAACATGAAATACCAAGCCATCCTATATAGATTTTCACAAAATGGCGCATATTTTTACACTTACCCAGATCTCCCATTTATTTAGATAAACTTGGATCTATATACACAAAAAAATAGGCTAGCGTTTACTGTCTTGAACCTCACTCTTTCAAACGCTTGTTCTAATTATATATTATTATGGTGAGGGGTTAATAAAGGCCTCTTAAAAAGTGCCAGAACCCCAAAATAGTACCAATGGGTAGAACCAATAGGTATTTGTCCTATTTTGACAATGATCTGGCAATTGGTAGATGGGGGACCACTCATTTCAAAGAGCAGTATTGATGCCTTCAATGAAAAGTGATGAACAAAATAAATTTCACAAACAGGTTTTATTGAATCCAGACCAATGAAATACTACAAATGTGTATCTACCCGATTCTAGGCTATTTGTTAATTAAAAGTAAAATGTTATTATAATTAATATAATTATTTTTCTCTTTCTTTCTTTCTTTCTTTCTTTCTTTCTTTCTTTCTTTCTTTCTTTCTTTCTCTTTATTTATTTCTTTCTTTCTGTCTCTCTCCTTCTCTTTTTCTTTCTCTCTTTCCCAATATGTTTGCATTCAGTGACACTTTTAGTTTGCACAAAAAATCTGCAAGACCTTAAAGTTCTTATTTCTAAAACTGCTTTGAGTAAAGTTGTAACAACAGCGAGCCGGTCTCCTCCAGATGATGTTATCTTGTTGTTATTTTCTGCTACTGATCCTAATGAGAATCAGGATTATGATTGATGAGCGATGTAAAGTTGAACTTTGTAGCTCAAACACCGTAACAAGAGATGACTTTTCCATTAGACCTTGACTCAATGTACCTTTATTAGGAAAATATGTAAGCTGTTCCTTACTGTCCATAAAATATGCATGTGAATAAAAAAGTGCAACATAATGCAAAAGAATAACGTAGAACATCACTAAATTAGAACTAATAATACAAACAACAAGGGAATGGAAACTGTTTCATGATTTTATAATTAATTGTTTTCTGATTTTGAAAATCAAAGCTTCTCAGTGCCCATTGATAATTAGAGGGCTTTCTGCATCATTTGAGCACAAAGAAAGGGTAAAGAAGTACTAGAAAATAAGGCAAGAGTAAGATTTTGTATTAACTAAAAAAAGAGAGAAATATGTAAAAGTATGTGAAAGATCAGCTTTAAAATAAATACATTTTTCTTACCAAATTAACATTATTTTGCAGCCCATGTTGTTTATCTTATCTTCTTTATTGAGGGTAGTTAGGACTAATATTAATGTGCCCTGCATATATCAAGAAATAACTTTGCAGGATATATGAGGGGCAAGCTTCTGTATTTCACAGAATACACTCTGGATTCTCTGGTGACCGTGTAAAAGTTAAAGCTAAACTAAAGTTTTTGAATATTAGGAAAGGGCAGTAAGAGACAAATACAAAATAGTCACTGTGCAAGCAATGGCTGTGTAGACTATAGCAATGTTCAGATAGTTGCTTTATCAGCTCATTTGTAACTGTTGGTGAATTTATATAAAAATACATTTTGAAATGAAAAAATCATTCTTAAAAGTTTCAGTTGAATTTGTATACAAAGTTTATTTAACATATTTTCAGATTTGAACTTAATGCCCTTTTAAGATGTTGTATTTGAAATTTTATCACAAGGGATATTTATTAATATCCACAAAGCTGAAACCTTGTTATTACACAAGTCAGCTGAAATTAGTTGGATGAGCATGAATCTGGGTGAAGATAGGGACTCCAAGTTGTGCCAGAGTTGAGCTATCTACAAAAAAAGAAGTAAAAAAAAAAACTGACTTTGTAGAAAGGCATAAAATACATAAGAAGATTTTTTTAATGTAATATAATATGTTAAAATTAATATTATTATTGCATTTGAATTAGAATAATATTGTACCTAAGATGTCAGCATGTATTTACAACTTGATCATTATTTTTCTCTACCCAAATTACATTATTAACAATTGTTTGCTTTCTTTCGGCTAGATTACGAGTTTTGCGGTATGAGTGAAAAAGCAGCGTTAAGGCTCATAACGCTGCTTTTTCACTACCGCTGCTATTACAAGTCATGCACGTTTAGGGGCACCGCACACTTTTTTGGCCTTAACTCAAATTAACTTACGCAATTTGCGTAAAGTCTTTTTTCAATGGGAGTTCCTTTGCGCCGGTATTATGAGTCTGCCTGGGAGGCCAAAAAGTTGGCGGTACAGCCTATACCGCCAAGATTCGTAACGCAATCTAAAGTCAGTAGTTATGGCTTTTATGTTACAAAGCTGTAACATAAAACTCATAACTAAAGTGCTAAAAAGTACACTAACACCCGTAAACTACCTATTAACCCCTAAACCGAGGCCCTCCCGCATCGCAAACACTAAAATAAAATTATTAACCCCTAATCTGCCGCTCCGGACATTGCCACCACTATAATAAACATATTAACCCCTAAACCGCCGCACTCCCGCCTCGCAAACACTAGTTAAATATTATTAACCCCTAATCTGCCGTCCCTAACACGCCGCCACCTACCTACACTTATTAATCCCTAATCTGCCGCCCCCAACGTCACCGCCACTATAATAAACATATTAACCACTAAACCTAACCCTAAATCTAACCCTTACACCCCTAACTTAAATATAATTAAAATAAATCTAAATAAAACCTACTATTAATAACTAAATACTTACCTGTGAAATAAACCCTAAGCTAGCTACAATATAACTAATAGTTACATTGTATCTATCTTAGGTTTTATTTGTATTTTACAGGCAAGTTTGTATTTATTTTAACTAGGTAGAATAGTTACTAAATAGTTATTAACTATTCACTAACTAACTAGCTAAAATAAATACAAATGTACCTGTAAAATAAAACCTAACCTGCCTTACAATAAAAACTAACCTTACACTACAATTAAATACAATTACCTAAATTACAAAAAAAAAACAACCACTAAATTATACAAAATAAAAAAGACATTATCAGATATTTAAACTAATTACACCTAATCTAATAGCCCTATCAAAATAAAAAAAGCCCCCCCCCCAAATAAAAAAACCCTAGCCTAAACTAAACTATCAATAGCCCTTAAAAGGCCTTTTGCAGGGCATTGCCCCAAAGAAATCAGCTGTTTTACCTGTAAAAAAAATACAAACAACCCCCCAACAGTAAAACCCACCACCCACCCACACAACCAACCCCCCAAATAAAACCCTAACTAAAAAAACTAATCTCCCCATTGCCCTGAAAAGGGCATTTGGATGAGCATTGCCCTTAAAAGGGCATTTAGCTCTTTTTCAATTGCCGATACCCCTAATCTAAAAATAAAAAACACCCAATAAACCCTTAAAAAAACCTAACACTAACCCCCGAAGATCCCAGTGAGTTACATGATTTCCTGACCTTCAGTTCTGGGTTCTGTAAGGGTGCAGGGAGATTCTATGCACCTCCAAACACATGTGTAGCACTCGTGTTAGGCAGTGAAGAGCTCCAAATATTATGTATTCTGTGCGTTTAAACTTTTTAACCTCCTTTATTAGCCCCCAAATTTTAAGTTCTAGAACCAACACTGCCTAGCGCACCACAAAATCTAAGCACAGAGCTTCTTTACAACCTTTTGAGATTAGCTTATTGTGGTGATTTTTCTCTACGTCAAGTCTCAACAAAATGTTGAAAAGTTAGTATTGATCTTGTATCTTTATGGATAGAACTCTTTTTGTACTTATATGTATTAGTTTATATTATAGATATATCTAATATTATTTTCTTATCAATTATTTGTAGAGTTCCAACAGTTTCTGCAGCGCTAATTATTTGAGTTAGTTTATCAGTATTGAAAAATCTTCATATATGAGACAAAACAGTTTAATTCATTTTATTTTTTTGTGATCTTGAAATAATTCTTAGCAGGAAAATAATTCACTTTGAGACATGCAGCTTTGTGTGTAATCATTTTCTTTGCTTTTGTACTTAATTAGAGGAAATTTGTTTTTACTAAAGTTAGTAATGTACCTATGGTCCTGGATTTCATTTTATATGAAGGAGATCATTACCCGGTGAATCTAGGTGTATGTTTACTAATTCAGGCAAAAGTTTATTTTAACAGAATTTTCTAGTTTACATTGGGCCAGTTGTAGCTATTTTGTTAATCAAGATTTTACATCTGGAGTAGATTGTTATGCAGACGGGTTTACTCTTTGTCAAACCTGTAATACTATCTTGGTAGAAAAAAAACTGAAACATCTGATAAGAAGAAACAAACAAAAGAAGCCCAGACTCAATTGCATTTGGCCCTTAAACATAGTTTCTTTAAGAATTGTTTCATCTTTATGCAGTGAGTCATTTGTCACCAAATTTCTTTATACATGCTCTGAACACACTTTACTCAGATGATTAGTTGTGTTTATTCTCTTAAATGTAAGGCTGCGAAAGTGATCTGCAACATATTGCCATGCAATGCATAACAATCCTATTTGGCAACCAAGGGGTTAAAGTGTGTTGGAAATATTAATTTTGTTTATGCCTGTTGAGCTTTAAAACATTTTTTTTTGTAATTTTATTAAATGAATCTCATGTTTCCTCAGGCAACACTGCAGGAGAACCAGGGAGGCTGAAGATTCCCTGAATAAAGGCTGTGCCACCCACCACGCGTACTCCCCATTCTGATGCTGGGAACTGGAGAGTGTGTCCACTATATCAGGCTTCTATTACTGGTACCCACCCAGAATGTGCTAGTGACACAGTCCGCACTTATTACTGTTGGCAGGCTGCAATAGAGTATAACTGAATAGCTCTAGGATAGCTGTCAGTTATTTATTTCTGTGCACCAGATTGACTAACTGTTTTGAGAGGCCTATACATCACTTTGTTGTCACTTAAAGGGACAGTATACTCAAAAAATGTCTCTCCTTTAATTTGTTCCCAATTATCCACTTTACCTGCTGGAGTGTATAAAATTGTTTACAAGTATTTCCATTACCGTTATATTGGCATTTCAAGTAGTTGATTTAACCTGTGTTATCCCCACCTGTCCTGAAAGTTTTTGGACTTAAAGGTACATTAAACTCAAACATTTTCTTTCATGATTTAGAAAGAGAATGCCATTTTAAACAACTTTCTAATTTACTTCTATTATCTAACTTGCTTCATTCTCTTGATATTGTTTGCTGAAAAGCATATCTAAATATGCTCAGTAGCTACTGATTGGTCGCTGCATATAGATGCCTTGAGTGGATTGGCTCACCATAGTGCATTTCTATTTATTCAACAAAGGATATCTAAAGAATGAAGCAAATTAGATAATAGAAGTAAATTTGAATGTTGTTTAAAATTGTATTCTCAATCTGAATCATGAAAGAAAATATTTGGGTTTAATGTCCCTTTAAGGTCAAGCTGTGTAAATACAGCCAGCAGAATAAATTACACTCCCAGTGGGGTATAGAAGAGATAAGGTAATAAAAGGTTAATGTTTCATTGTTCTCTCCAAGTATTGGTGATTGGTTTATGGACAGATATAAGATAAAGAAGCAGGTATATGAACAAAATGTAATAAATTAATGAGATCTGATTATGCCTACACTCCCAACCCATTTTATTAGGTTGTGGCTTCAAAACACAAAATCAGATATTTAATATACACAAATAAACCGTAAAAAGCAAATCTCATACATTTTATTCTCTGCAGCTGGTAAAAAACTAGTTGTAAACACATTAGGGAAAACAATTTTAAAGTATTCTGTCCCTTTAAAGTGATGGTAAACTCCTTCATATACAATTATATAGTTCTCATAAGTAGGTAAGCAAAATGTCAAACAGCAAACTTCGTCTTACCACGTCTATGTAAACTTATTTGCAATTTTATTATTTCTGCAATCTTCTAATACGATCATCCTCCAGCCCCCTGGGGTTGCAAATTCAGATTGTGTCTTGCTCATCCAATCGGTAAGCGTGTCACTAGACAGGCTTACTCCTAAGTAAACGCTATACGCATGCACAGTATAATGGTCGTCGGCATACATGCTCCCCCAATCGTGAGCGTTTCTAATCCATTGTTATTATGCGCCTGCATGACTTTATTGCGCATGCGTTGTTTCAGAATCAAATTTGGCACAATAACAAACTAAACAACTTGCTTGTTGTATTGTAAGGAGAAGATAGCTCGCTCACTCCCTGTCATCACTTTTTTCTTAGACGATACCAAGTAAGCATTGAATCCCATGACTCAATGTTTACTTAGTATACGTCATTTAGACCAGTGCGCATGCGGTCAATCCGATTCATGTTGCGGGCACGCATACACGTCAGATGTCTTTTAGTATTCAACTTTGAGGGGCGGAGCTAAGAGGTTCTAAAACGGATTGAATAAATCGATAAAATAAACTAAGAGTATGTATAATTATTTTTGTTTTGTGTGCGGTCTAGTTATTAAAAGAATGAAAAATCCAAATATGCAAGTCAGCCACACCTGTGTTTACCATCACTTTAAGTTAAATAGAGCTCTTGCAAGCGACCTGTTAAAGAGACAGTATACACAAATTTTCATTTAACTGCATGTAATAGGCACTACTATTAAGAAAAATATACACAGATACTGATATAAAAATCAAGTATAAAACCTTTTAAATACTTACTTAGAAGCTCCCAGTTTAGCACTGTTGATGAGGTTATGCTAGGACACCCACTGAAAGGGGCTGGGAAAGCAAGAAAGCAGACCGGATGTGTGTAAATATTCTCTTTAAGCAGTATCTCTCAGATTGAAGGCACTTACACATTTATACTGCTTTTTACTACAAGTTTTAATTTAAGTTTAAACAGCATTTATTGTGTTTTGTATGTTAAAGTGAATGTAAAGTTGAGCGTACTCGCTCACATAATAGGATAGAATTTTAAAAATTAGGCAGACTTTCATTCATCAAATTTGAACTGTTTATTAATATTCTTAGATTTTTGCCTTTTAATGCTATAATGATAAGCACCCTTCCACCTCCCGCTATATTGCTCAATTTATTGGCAAATGACGAATCTGCAATCCACTAATTGTTGCTTCCAGGGCGTTCAGTCCCTTTGCACAAACGTCACCCCCCGGGGGGGAATGATTAGTGGATTGCAGATTCATCATCTGTCAATCAATTGATCAATATGGAGGGCGGAGAAACAGCGCTTATCGTTATAACATTAAAAGGTGAAAATCTGAGAATATTATAATAAATAGTTCAAATTTGATGAATGAAAGTCTGACTAATTTGTTCAATTCTATCCTATGACATGGGCGAGTACACTCAACTTTATATTCACTTTAACACTGGTTATTGATTTAAATGCATTAAAAAACTCTAAACAAGGAAACAAAATGTATCTAATATGGGCCTTTATTGCCTGCCATTTGGCCTTTTTGCACAACATTTAATTTTTGTTTTACTTTTTTGAAACATTCACAGCAGTAATTTTGTTGCTGCATGATAAGTATGGCACTATAACAAATAATCTTGAACTTTACTTACAAAGGGTGCAGTGGTGTCCCCTGACCTTGAATTACACCATCAGCTCTAAATTACTAGTGCAGAACTCAAAACTCATAAATAACAAGTGTCCTGATTTTTCTGGGGCAGTCTCAGTTTTCATACTTTTGTTCCATGGTATAACTGGGCTGGGATTCTGTTCCACGTTGAGGTTGGGGTTGCCACCTTTTCTGGAAAAAAAATTACCAGCCATGGCATGAATAATATTACAGCATATATTAGGAACTAAAGCTGCAAGGACTGTATCTAATTGATTGTTATTTTATACTTGTCTGCACATTGGGGTTTCTGAGTCTGCAGAGAGTCATGGGAACCAGCTGTGGGTGTGGTCAATATACCAGTAACCTGCTTACTTGATTGCTCTGCTCCAAAGTGTCACTTGATTATTTTTTTTTCGTTGTCAAATGTTGACAACTACAGAATCTTGAATGGCATCTTGTAAGTGAAATCAAATTATTATAAGAGAAAGGGGCAGTTTCCTTTCAATTCCAAACTCAATTCCTACCAGTGTCTCTGTAATTTAGTGTACATCAGTGTAATTTCTATTTTAATAACTGTCCTTTTAATAATGAGTCAACTATAACAGAAACCCATTTCCAACAATTTTATTTTAAATGAAAAAAATCAATTATTTTAATAAATTGTAATTATTAATTAATTACATATGTGTGCACAGCTGAATACATGACTGAGCAAGCCATTTAGTACTGCATACAGGGAAGTCCAGTTCAGTATCATCCTTCTAAGAATGTTATCTACAGTCACAGGGTTACAATTTAATTAAATTGTCTACTTAGGTAAACACCCACCTGCTTTCTATCTTTAACTTAGGGTGAAAATATTTCAGAACAAATTACTTTTTTTTAATTAAAGTATCTTTGAGATGAATTTAGACTATTTTATATTTGCTGCAAAGTGTCACTGGATCTAAAATTGAAATGAATGTGCTATGCTACAGTTAACCCAAGATTTAATCTTTTTAAATTATGCAGTCTATCCTGAGAGTCATTTTTCCCCAATGTGTCTATATTACAAAACCTTTTTCATTATTAGATTAGAATTTCCATGTTTTAGCAATAGCAAATATAAAAAAAGTAGTCACTAAAATCCAACAGTAGTTATTGATGACAAAATTTATATTTAGATTTCTGAAATTGAAAAATATAAGTTCCAGTGAATTTAGATAATTTTACCAAATTCATACATGATAAAAACAGTGTTTAAAAATATATTTTTTAAAAAATAATTCAAACAAAAATCAACCAACATAGTAGAAACATATATAGCATCGCATCTGTACATTCAGTTCCTTATTCTGAAAGAATTTTTAAAGGGCCACTAAAGTCAAATTAAAGTATCAGGATTCAGATAAAGGGGGCTAGTTATCAAGCCGTCTACTTTTCTGGCTTCGCCGGCCCAATACGTCCGCCTAAGCTCGCCTACCTTCGCCGCCGCGGACCTGAAAAAATACGCCTAAGTTATCAAATAAAGCTGTCAAAAAGCCGCGGGGCGATGAGCAGCGGACTGTGACAGTTATCACTCATCCGATCTCGCTGCCCTTCGGCTTTTTCCCAGCTTTATTGCTAGCCTGTCACTAAGCACTCACACTAAACTGCACTGTTCTACCCCCTATACCGGCGCCCCCGGAGCCCCCCGCAACTAAATAAAGTTACTAACCCCTAAACCGCCGCTCCTAGACACCGCCGCAACTCTTATAAATGTATTAACCCCTAAACCGCCGCTCCTAGACCCTGCCGCAACTCTTATAAATGTATTAACCCCTAAACCGCCGCTCCCGGACACCGCTGCCACCTACATTATACTTAGTAACCCCTATCCTGCCCCCCTATACCGTCGCCCTCTATTATAAAATTATTAACCCCTATCCTGCTGATCCCGCACCTCTCCGCAACTAAATAAATAGTTTAACCCCTAAACCGCCGCTCCATGAACCCGCCGCAACCTATAATAAATTTATTAACCCCTATCCTACCCCCCACTACGCTGCCGCCACTGTAATAAAATGATTAACCCCTAAACCTAAGTCTAACCCTAACCATAACGCCCCCCTAACTTAAATATTAATTAAATAAATCTAAATAAATTAACTCTTATTAACTAAATGAATCCTATTTAAAACTAAATACTTTATTTGGGAACAACAGACCACCTAAAACCTGAAAATAAGCAGAGATATACCCGAAAACTGTTAATACAAGCAATTATGACTGGTATGTGTGTTTTAACATAATATGCTTACTACCTCTTCACTTGGCTTAATAAATCTTGAAATAGAGTGCTTTGAATAGATATCATAAAATGTTATATGACCCTAATGTATATGCTATTGAATACACGAGCAATGTTTGTACGCTTGGCAATACACTCCTGTACACTTGTAATATGTGATTTTCAGTTTGATCTTGTTTTAAAAATAATAAAAATTATTTGATGGAAAAAAAAACTAAATACTTACCTTTAAAATAAACCCTAATATAGCTACAATATAAATAATAATTATATTCTAGCTATCTTAGGATTTTTTTTTATTTTACAGGTACCTTTCAATTTATTTTAACCATGTACAATAACTATTAAATAGTTATTAACTATTTAATAGCTTACCTAGCTAAAATAAAGAGAAATGTACCTGTGAAATAAATCCTAACCTAAGTTACAATTACACCTAACACTACACTATACTTTAAAAAATTATTCCTATTTAAAAATAAATACTTACCTGTAAAATAAACCCTAAGATAGCTACAATGTAATTAATAATTATATTATAGCTATTTTAGGATTTATATTTATTTTACAGGTAACTTTGTATTTATTTTAGCTAGTTAGAATAGTTATTAAATAGTTATTAACTATTTAATAACTACCTAGCTAAAAGAAATACAAAATTACCTGTAAAATAAATCCTAACTTAAGTTACAATTAAACCTAATACTACACTATCATTAAATTAACTAAATAAACTACCTACAAAGAACTACAATGAAATACAATTACATAAACTAACTAAAGTACAAAAAATAAAAAAAGCTAAGTTACAAAAAATAAAAAATTAAGTTACAAACATGTTAAAAATATTACAACAATTTTAAGCTACTTACACCTAATCTAAGCCCCCTAATAAAATAACAAACCCCCCCAAAATAAAAAAAATCCCTACCCTATTCTAAATTACATAAATTTCAAAGCTCTTTTACCTTACCAGCCCTTAAAAGGGCCATTTGTGGGGGCATGCCCCAAAAAGTTCAGCTCTTTTGCCTGTAAAATAAAAATACAACCCCCCCCCCAACATTAAAACCCACCTTACAAAAACCTAACACTAATCCCCTGAAGATCATCCTACCTTGAGTCGTCTTCACTCAGCCGAGCCACCGATGGAACTGAAGAGGACATCCGGAGCGGAAGAAGTTAATCCTCCAAGCGGCGCTGAAGAAATCTTCCATCCGATGAAGTCATCATCCAGGCGGCGCTGAAGAAGTCTTCGATCCGGCCGATGTCATCTTCAAAGAGGCGCTGAAGAGGTCTTCTATCCGGGCGAAGTCATCTTCCAAGCCGGGTCTTGAATCTTCCTTCCGCCGACGCGGAACCACCTTCTTCACCGACGGACTACGACGAATGACGGCTCCTTTAAGGGACGTCATCCAAGATGGCGTCCCCTCAATTCCGATTGGCTGATAGGATTCTATCAGCCAATCGGAATTAAGGTAGGAAAATCTGATTGGCTGATGGAATCAGCCAATCAGATTCAAGTTCAATCCGATTGGCTGATCCAATCAGCCAATCAGATTGAGCTCGCATTCTATTGGCTGATCGGAACAGCCAATAGAATGCGAGCTCAATCTGATTGGCTGATTCCATCAGCCAATCAGATTTTCCTACCTTAATTCCGATTGGCTGATAGAATCCTAGCAGCCAATCGGAATTGAGGGGACGCCATCTTGGATGACGTCCCTTAAAGGAGCCGTCATTCATCGTAGTCCGTCGGTGAAGAAGGTGGTTCCGCGTCGGCGGAAGGAAGATTCAAGACCCGGCTTGGAAGATGACTTCGCCCGGATAGAAGACCTCTTCAGCGCCTCTTTGAAGATGACATCGGCCGGATCGAAGACTTCTTCAGCGCCGCCTGGATGATGACTTCATCAGGTGGAAGATTTCTTCAGCGCCGCTTGGAGGATTAACTTCTTCCGCTCCGGATGTCCTCTTCAGTTCCATCGGTGGCTCGGCTGAGTGAAGACGACTCAAGGTAGGATGATCTTCAGGGGATTAGTGTTAGGTTTTTGTAAGGGGGGTTTGGGTTAGATTAGGGGTATGTGGGTGGTGGGTTTTAATGTTGGGGGGGGGTTGTATTTTTATTTTACAGGCAAAAGAGCTGAACTTTTTGGGGCATGCCCCCACAAATGGGCCTTTTAAGGGCTGGTAAGGTAAAAGAGCTTTGAAATTTATGTAATTTAGAATAGGGTAGGGATTTTTTTTATTTTGGGGGGGGTTGTTATTTTATTAGGGGGCTTAGATTAGGTGTAAGTAGCTTAAAATTGTTGTAATATTTTTAACATGTTTGTAACTTAATTTTTTATTTTTTGTAACTTAGCTTTTTTTATTTTTTGTACTTTAGTTAGTTTATGTAATTGTATTTCATTGTAGTTCTTTGTAGGTAGTTTATTTAGTTAATTTAATGATAGTGTAGTATTAGGTTTAATTGTAACTTAAGTTAGGATTTATTTTACAGGTAATTTTGTATTTCTTTTAGCTAGGTAGTTATTAAATAGTTAATAACTATTTAATAACTATTCTAACTAGCTAAAATAAATACAAAGTTACCTGTAAAATAAATATAAATCCTAAAATAGCTATAATATAATTATTAATTACATTGTAGCTATCTTAGGGTTTATTTTACAGGTAAGTATTTATTTTTAAATAGGAATAATTTATTAAAGTATAGTGTAGTGTTAGGTGTAATTGTAACTTAGGTTAGGATTTATTTCACAGGTACATTTCTCTTTATTTTAGCTAGGTAAGCTATTAAATAGTTAATAACTATTTAATAGTTATTGTACATGGTTAAAATAAATTGAAAGGTACCTGTAAAATAAAAATAAATCCTAAGATAGCTAGAATATAATTATTATTTATATTGTAGCTATATTAGGGTTTATTTTAAAGGTAAGTATTTAGTTTTAAATAGGATTCATTTAGTTAATAAGAGTTAATTTATTTAGATTTATTTAATTAATATTTAAGTTAGGGGGCGTTAGGGTTAGGGTTAGGTTTAGGGGTTAATCATTTTATTACAGTGGCGGCGGCGTAGTGGGGGGCAGGATAGGGGTTAATAAATTTATTATAGGTGGCGACGGTGTAGGGGGGGCAGATTAGGGGTTAATAAATGTATTATAGGTGGCGACGGTGTAGGGGGGGCAGGATAGGGGTTAATACATTTAATATAGGTTGCGGCGGGTTCAGGGAGCGGCGGGTTAGGGGTTAATACATTTATTATAGTTGCGGTGGGCTCCGGGAGCGGCGGTTTAGGGGTTAATATGTATAGAGTAGCTTGCGGTGGGCTCCGGGAGCGGCGGTTTAGGGGGTAATAACTTTATTTATTTGCGGCGGTGTAGGGGGGGTCAGATTAGTGGTGTTTAGACTCGGGGTACATGTTAGGGTGTTAGGTGTAGACAGCTCCCATAGAAATCAATGGGATGTCTGTCAGCAGCGAACTTGTACTTTCGCTATGGTCAGACTCCCATTGATTCCTATGGGATCCGCCGCCTCCAGGCTGGCGCTTTGAAAACCAGGTACGCTGGGCCGTAAAAGTGCCGAGCGTACCTGCTAGTTTTTTGATAGCTAGCAAAAGTAGTGAGAATGTGCCGCACTTGTGTGCGGAACATCTGGAGTGACGTAAGAATCGATCTGTGTCGGACTGAGTCCGGCGGATCGAAGCTTACGTCAAAAAATTCTACTTTTGCCGGTCTCGAGCCTTTGATAACTAAGGCGTATCAGCCTCGCCACAAATACGCTGCGGAATACGCAGCGTATTTGAGGTTGACGGCTTGATAACTACCCCCCAATGAATGCAGTTTAAAAAATAACTTTCCAATATACTTTCATTATCAAAATATGCACATGTCTTTTATATGAACACTTTCTGAGACTTCAACTCCTACTGAGCATGTGCAAAAGTGCACAGTTTATAATTATATGCATTTTGTGATTGGCTGATGGCTGTCACATGATACGTGGGGAGGGGAATTTGTATTAAATTTGCTAGAAAATATTCTACTGCTCATTCCAAATTCAAAGTAAGTGCAATAGCTTTTTTTTTTTAATGTACATTTGACAATTGTTCAATTCTACTGTATGTAGTGGTCCTTTAAAAAACTGAAATGTTTAAAAATAAAACAAAAAGTTTAAGAAACCAAAGAGTATCCCAAACTAAAATAAATTATTTCTATTTTCTCTGTGTATTTTCTTTATCTGCTTTCAAACAAAATTGCATTAATAGAAAAACAAAACATTTACCTAAATGAATCAGTGCTGCTAAAAATACTTTCAAGAGTGTACTTGTATATTGAGACATAACTTGTACTCATCCTAAATCATGCTATTTGCAACAGAATCACCTGCCAATGTAATAATTCAAAGTATAAGACTCAGGCTGTTTGGTAGAATGGAAAAAGCTATAGATGTTAAATGTATTTGATGTTAAAGTCAAGCTGAACCTAAAAGCCAGCATGACTTCATTATTTTTCAGCCATACTTTTCACTTACTAAGTCCCTCTTCTACCAAAGAGATGTAGCATTTTCATTAGCCAGGTTCATTTCAACAGTGCCTACATACTTGCAAGCAACACAGACCGTGCCTCCTAAAGTAACTCTATCATTTATTCGTTTGAACTCCCAGAATCTGCTTGCATTCTTCTTACCTTTACTGAGTAAAATAAAAAGTAATTCTCGTATGATTACAAAGCTTTGTTATTTCCTCTAGGCATGGGTGACATTGTACACTAGATTTTTCTTTGCATACATGTTTTTTAGATGATCCATTTATATAACCCATCGGGTAGTGTATTTGTATAGTTTTGCTTATTTTTTAAGAACATTGTGCTGATTGTCAGATTCCTAACCAAGCCCCACAGTGTCAGATGTATATATGTGTTTACAGACCTTTGCTGGCTGTTTATGTTATATGTCTTTTCATATGCAGGAAGGGGGAGGGAGGAGTGTCTGCTCTTCTTGTTTTCCCAGCCCCTTTCAGTGGGTGTCCCAGACTAACCTCATCATCAACAGTGCTAAACTGGGAGCTTCTAAGTAAGTTTTCAAAAGATTTTATACCGGGTGTTTAAATCAGTAGCTGTGTCTATTGCATGCAGTTATATGAAAATTGGTGTATACTGTCCCTTTAAGTATAAGACACTGCTTAGTGGTTTTTTTTTTGGTTGCTACAGTGAAACAAGCTATTTAACGTCCCTTTTATTTCCATTTAAATGGACCAGAAAATTCCACATTTTCTGTTACCCATTTAAAGAGTCCAACCCATATTTTCATTGAAGGGGCTGAATTTATGCAGCCTTACATATATTTTCACTCTTAGCAAAACATAGCATATGCTGGGCCAAAAATATTATGTGAACCACTATTTATTTAGAGTGACAGAACTATAATGGGTCAGAAGCCATCTCATTTGAGCTACTCAAGCAATGTAACAGTTCACATATGGTTTCTATGGAAACTGCTAGAGCATAACAGTATAATATGACTGACCTTATGATGTGCAGCAAACAATAGTGCTCCTGCTGACCCCTTTGTCATAGGGAGTCCTAAAAGGAGTTGTATATCTGCTTTAGCTGTTGAATGACATATTTTAGGTAAATAAAAATCATAGGAGGTTAAAAACAATTGATCCTCAATTCTGTGTTAACCCTTGGCCACAGATCAACCCAAACCATCACTCATCCAACTGCCCACGGCAGTAGAAGGGGCAGTGTTTTCTCCCCTATAGGGTCAGATTATGAGTGGAGCACAAAATATCGCTTAAGAGAGTGCAATAATTGCACTCCACTCAGTAATACCACTGCACACAAAAGTGCGCTGATATTACAAGTAAATAGCAATGCAAACGCGACCTCATGTTCGCATTGCATGAAAGCTTTGCGTTCACAAGAGTGTGCTTCAATAGGCTCTAATGGGAGCCTAGTTCTCATACTGTCAGACACGGCTGAGAACTTAGCGCAGCGAAGGGGGTCACGCAGTGATAAGCAGCACATATTAAATATGTATGTCTATTACTATATACATATATATTTGTCTGCCTGTGCCTAATTAATTCTTTAATTGTTTAGTTACTATTGTCAGATATTCCCCAAGAATATTCAGGGCAGCATATGACTCTGTGCTCCATATCGCAGTTATGTCACTTTCATCTGATGTGTTAATCCCATATTCAGTACATTAACAATATAGTCGTTTGCTATTATGTTCTTATTATCCAGCAATATCTATTATACATTATGTATTGTGTAGCTAGCCCATTAACTAGTATGTGATCCGCATATGCATGTTTTTTAATGATATATACATGTTATTCCCTCTTTGGTAACGCTGTGCTTTTGTTCTTACATGTTTTGTTTTTAGCCTTCACAGTTGGCCAGTGCGGGCAGCCGTAGTACACTTCACGCATGTGCAATGGCGGCTGGGGGACGCTGCAGCTCTGCAAGCACTTCTGGCAGAGATGTCCACGTGGTACAAGGGTATTTAGAGAGGTGAGTAGAATTGAATTGTTTATATTGTATCTGAGGACGGGGGCAACCCCCGAAAATGTTTATACAGAATAAATGTTTACATGTAAAAATCTGGAGGAGTGCTTTTTCTACTGTTATATACATATTTATTTATGTATTTATATGTGTATATACACATATTAACACATAAATATATATGTATATAAGCATATACATATATATTTATAGAGAACACATAGTTCCCCATAGACCGCAATGTAAAGATTCTTTTTAGTGCCGTTTTATTTCTAACACCCCACATCCCCTCACTTTAACTCCAAAAAACTGCTTTATGCAGTTTTATTTAAACAAATTAAAGATGCTACTTTGTTTTTTTTTTAAATTAATAATAGAAGCTTACAGTTGTTTGGGGGAAATTGGGGCACATTTTAAAAATTAACCAGAGATATGATCTCTGGTTAATTTTCGGAGCGCTAATTGCTACTACGAGCTTGCGGTAGCATTAACCAGCCACTTGTAATGGTTGGTTATTTATTGCGTGCCCGTAGTTCTGTCTGTGTTCTCAGTGATCCATATTACCTGCTGAATCAAATTATTTTAAAATGCATGCATTTGATAATGGAAGCAAATTGGAAATTGTCTTAAAACTGCATGCTCTTTCTGATTTATAAACGTTTATTTTAACTTGAGTGTCCCTTTAAATGGACAGTGAAGTCAAAATTAAACTTTTATGATTAAAATAAAGCATGCAATTCTAAAGAACTTTCTAATTTGCTTATATTCTCTTATTTGCTTTTTTCTGTTGGTATCCTTTGTGAAAGAGCATACCTAGCTAGTTAAAGGAGCAGCAATGAACTACTGGGAACTAGCTGCTGATTGGTGGCTGTACATATATGCCTTTTGGCTTGTTTATGCCTCTTAGTGCATTGCTGCTCCTTCAACAAAAATTATAATGAGAATTAATCAAATTTGATAATAGAAGCAAATTTGAAAGTCATTGCATGATATATCTGAATCATGAAAGAAAAAAATGTGATTTAATTTCGCTTGAATAATTTAAAAGGTTGTTTATGTTTTTTTTAGCCTCTTTTGGACAAAAAGTTCCCCTTTCACTTGATCCTTGATGTGTTTAAGTTTTGGCACATGCTTCCTCCTCTCAACATTAAATGGACAATAAACCTAAACTTTTTCTTTCATGATTCAGATAGCATTCATTTTTCAACAATTTTCCAATTTACTTCTATCACCAATTTTACTTAATTCTCTTGGTATCCTTTATTAAAAAAGCAGCAATGCACTACTGGGAACTAACTGAACACATTGGTAAGCCAACGACAAGAGGCATAGATTATCTAGGTATGCTTTTTAACAAAGGCATTGAAAAGAGCAAAGCAAAATAGATAACAAAAAAAACATTGAAAAGTTGCATAAAATTGTATGGGTTCATGTCCCTTTATTAGAAATATCTAAATTAACAAACTCTGGGCCTGGAATTTTTCATTTTTGACCATTCAAGAGAAAGTAACATAAGAATCATTCCTAAAATTGTTTTTTTTTTTTTCATATAATGTCAGTTTGAAGGAAAACTGAGCTATACCTTTTGTACAATGTTAGTAATTTTTATCCTCACTGAGAGTTCCTCTGTAGCCAATGAAATCAGCCACCCATGCAGTTAGGTCAGAATTATGAACACTTTCAGAATTCTTACTTTTCCTTAGGGTAATGGCCAAAGTGTGACCTCCATATCTTCAACACAACAATGAATCAGAATTTTGATGGCTTCATTCCATGTCTAGACCTCTAGCATTTATATGGCATGAGGTAGAACACTGCTAATATGTGTGTGCAACAGTCATTGCACATCATCTCAAGAAACGTCTTGTGTTTTGACAACTGTATCACTAGACGGTTGTAGCAAATCATTCTTTATTTAGTTTGTCTAAACAATTTGTACTGATAATCATGATGCTTTTAATTTGCTTTTAATATTAATATATGAGGTGAATGTAATAAGTGGCTTCGGAAAATGGACAATAAATAGTATGGTGCTAAACCATTTTAAAACCTATTAAGAATTTTGATTTGAACATAAAAAAAAATTGGAAAAAAATGCATGTGCATGATGTGAGTCAATCAGAAAATTTGCTTCTGGATCAAAAACATAATATTAACTTAACATTTAAAGGGCGCCTAAAGTAAACAATAAACTTAAGAGCTGACTACAACAGTGCAAATCTACCCATTTGATCCCTATAAATGTTTCCTTGAATTACGCCTACGTTTATAGCGCTGCGGAATCTGTTGACGCTCTACAAATAACCGATAATAATTATAATAATAATGATTCAGAAAATTCATGCAATTTTAAAAAATGTACTTTACAATTTTCTTCCATTATGAAAGCTTTTACAATGAAATTGAATTTATGAAAGCTTGAACAATAAAATTGAATTAATGAAAGCTTGCACAATGAAATTGAATTTATGAAAGCTTGCACAATACAATTAATTTATGAAAGCTTGCACAATAAAATTGAATTTATGAAAGCTTGCACAATGAAATTTAATTTATCAAAGCTTACACAATGAAATTGAATTTATGAAAGCTTGCACAATGAAATTGAATTTATGAAAGCTTGCACAATAAAATTGAATTTATGAATGCTTGCACAATGAAATTAAATTTATGAAAGCTTGCGCAATGAAAATGAATTTATGAAAGCTTGCACAATAAAATTGAATTTATGAAATCTTGCGCAATGAAATTGAATTATGAAAGCTTGCACAATAAACTTGAATTTATGAAAGCTTGCACAATGAAATTGAATTTATCAAAGCTTGCACAATGAAATTGAATTTATCAAAGGTTACACAATAAAATTGAATTTATCAAAGCTTGCACAATGAAATTGAATTTATAAAAGCTTGCACAAGGAAACTGAATTTATGAAAGCGTGCACAATGAAGTTGAATTTATCAAAGCTTGCACAATTAAATTGAATTTATTAAAGCTTGCACAAGGAAATTGTATTTATCAAAGCTTGCACAATTGAAATGCTCTAATAAAAAACGAAATCTCAATTTGAATTAATAGAAACCAAATCACAATTTTGTTAGCATTGTTTAATTTGCATGTTTCTACTTTCTTGTTAAATAATTTCATACTTTAGACCATTTGTCTTTGGTATACCAATAGCTAAAGAGATTAGCAAGTCCTTTAAATTTTCTATAACCAATGCTGTAGTATTGAAACATTCAGTAATGATGGAGGTTTCAAAAGGCAAAAGCAGCTATTTTATTCAAATTACAAAATAAAGGTTATAAAGCTATTTTTAAACAACTTAATATACTTCAGCAGGAATGTATAATTAAACACGTTAATCTTGTTTTTAATGTTCCTTTATATGCCATTCAACATTCATACAATTTATTTTTTACTATATTTTATGCATATTTCTTTAAAAAAAATGTTGAAACAAAGGCAAAGCTATTTTCAAGATTTATATGAATGTAGTTTTATTTTATTTTAGTCATTCATGTTTTGAGGTATTTAGAAAAACATAATTCTCTGAACTGACATTTAATAAATGATATATCTAAGAATAAGTCTTGAAATACTTTTGTTTTACAGTCCAGTTTGAGATATTTATTGGAGTAGTGTTGAATCATCACTAGAGAAATCTGATGTTGTGGGAGTCTTCTGGGGTTGTGCAGGATATAAAGCCAACACTATTTTGATGAAACAGCTGTACAATGTCATCTTATAACCCCTGGACCATCTCCCAAGAATCTTACTCATCTTGTGTTGCCAGGGAAAAGAGATGGATTGAAAGATTTGGCAAATCTGAAGGGGGAAGATATAAACATTCCAGGCATGAATAAGTAAAGGATACCATGACTTTTGTCCTTAGAGCAAAATTGTTATCTCACTGGGACAGGAAACATTCCAGTGGTTCTGGTCTCTTCTATTCTACAAAACTGTTACCACTTAAAGTGCTGATGCTATTTTTACTTCCTTCCATTTCCAGGGCTGGAATAGTGATTTGTATCAATCAACCAGAGATTTCTTCCATGATACAGGAAACAACAGTGGTGTTTAAACAGTGATAACAGCTCTGAAAACAGTTTCTTTATTTAAAGAGAAAAACAGTAAATGCACGTGTGTCTACTGTAAGCACTAACATGCACATTATAAGTATATTCTATACTTTAATTACCTTTTATAATTAAAAATCAAGGGAAGAAATTATTTAATAATATTTTTTTCCTTCTTCTTCAAAATATTACATTGTAACCTGACAGTTTACTTATCTTTTATATGCAAATTGGTATCACATTCTGTAGTGCAAATGTGTTTTCTTAGTGTTGGGAATGTAATTATTGTTTATCCATATTGCTAGCAGTTCTCATTTGATGTGCAAGATATCACTGTGGCCCTTATATTCAAAACCTCACCGACGTGAAGAGAAATCACACCAAATATTTGAATTTTTTTTTAGACATTGTATTGTAATGTAGGAGTATCTGTTTCACATAAAGAACACTATATAGTAACATAAACATTTCTCAAGATAACATTTGTGGTTTTAATTTTTTTTTAAGGGCCTCTCCATACCAACGAGAATTTTTAGAATATCTCACATGGGCGACAAGGTTTTGAATATCAGACCCTGTGTATTATATACTTTACTTTAAATATTTTTTATTAAGTTTTACACATTTTATAGGTTGCTCTTACATCAAGGTGGGTATATCACATTTTCAAACAAATACAAAAGTGTAACAGATTTCCAAAGAAAACATTTCTAGAGCTTACGGAACTCAAGAATTCATGAACTTAACATTAGTTCTCTGCACCTATGATGTAATACGGTGTAAAATCTCTCACAAGCCTTTCAAAACATTGTAAGGAAGAGGAGAGGGGATAATAGATTCCCTCCCTAGTGTAAGACACTTGAAGCCAGTGGTTCCAGGCATATGTGTGTAGGGGTGGGGGGGGGGGGAGAAAGTGATAACAGGGATGAAAGTGACAACATAATAAATACCGAAAGTGAGCTCTCCAGTAAAACAATTGGCAATTGTATTTCTAAACCGTTAAAGCTCCCTAAAGGAGTGATCCTTGGGTTGATTCTCCCTGAGCTATCCAATAGAACCAGATCTGATTGACTGTTTCTCTATTATTTAAAATTCCAGATGCTACCTTGTGCATCCTGTATGTGTGTTGCACTTTATGATATATTTAGGTCCATGTAGGGGTACCTGTCTTCCAATGTTTAGCAATACATGTTCTTGTGAATGTGCATAGAATGTTGAGAAAGGTATTAAAGTGTTTGTTATATGTAGTATTGGGGTCATGAGGAAGAGCTTGTTGTATATTGAGTGTAATCTCCGTACCTACTAGTTGACTAATAAATGAGGCAAGTCGCTTCCATATTGGATTGACCTCAGTGCAATCCCACCACATGTGTCGATATGAGCCTACCTCTTCACATCCCCTATAACACAATCTGCTACCCTGTGGATACATATGCGCGGTTTTCACCGGCATCAAGTACCATCTGAAAAGTGTTTTCATGACATTCTCCTTCATGTCTGCACTCAGAAGTCGGCAGTCTGGAATATTTGTTCCCAGTCCTCAAGATCTTTAGTTATGTGTAAGTCTTTTTTCCCAAGCTAGCATTACCAAAGACTTTGTCTTGTGTGGGCGGGATTGGATGGCTACGTAAAGTCTAGAAATGGAGTGTTTAGAATGTTGGGGATTATTACAGAGTAATTCTAGACCAGTGGGGGCTCGCTTTGGGGCTCCTCTGATAAATGATCCCACAGAGGAGCTAATTTGTAGGTACAAGTACCAGTGTAGTTTTATTGGTGTTATTTTTTCTTGTAATTGACAGAAGGAGAATAGCTTTCCGTTCTCCAGTATATCTGCTACCCTGTAAAGTCCCTTGTTTTCCCACTTCTGAATTTGTGTCCACAGCTCACTAGGTAGTAAATATTGGATTGGGGTGTAAAGGGAAGATTCTGGCATCAGAGCATGTTTGACCACCGCCCTTGACCATGTATGTAGGGTAAGCTCAAGAGTGAAGGGTGTTGGGAGGGTCTTACTGGATTGTGTTGTTCTTTTGTCCCAAAAAATTGTGTCTGGATCTCTCCAGCCTCCTATCTCTGCCTCTAGTGAGGCCATAGCGCATCTTTTGACCTCTGTAGGAACATCCCGTCTTGTGCTATTCTAGCTGCTGTGTAATAGTCTATTAAATTTGGGCCACCTATGCCACCTAGTGATTTGTGTCTATTTATTAAGGATTTTGCCACCCTTGCCAATTTGTTCCCCCTGATGAAGGAGAGCAGGTCAGCCTGCAGTTTATCTATGTCAGTTTACCTATGTCTGATCTGATAATCCTTATAGGTATAATACTCATGGTAAAATAGTAATTTTAACCGCTACTAGCCTCCCAAGCCAAGAGAAATTATAGCTTCTCCATTTCAGTATGTCTCGTCTAATCTGTTTAATAAGAGGGGTGTAGTTAGATTTATATAGCAGGTGAGTTTGCGTTGGTAAGTGTATCCCCAAGTATTTGAGCATGTGCTTCATCCATTTAAAGTCAAAATTGGATTCTAGCAATTTTTGGGTTTGTGTGGGAATAGCAATAGGTAGGGCCTCACATTTACCTGCATTTATCTTAAATCCTGAAATCGTCGAAAATATGTCCAAGATCCCATAAAGGTTGGGGAGTGAAATTAGTGGCTTAGTGATAGTCAGTAGGATGTCGTCTGCAAACAGTGAAAGTTTATACTCCGACTTTGCTACAGGGACTTCCGCGATTTCTGGGTGTGAACTAATCCTAGCTGCTAGTGGCTCAATACACAGGGCAATGAGGAGTGGTGAGAGAGGGCAACCCTGTCTTGTGCCATTTAATATTGGGATATTTTTGGATTTATTGCCCGCAGAGGCTACCCTAGCGCTTGGTGAGGAATATATTGCCTGTAGGGCCATTATAAACGTACCGTCAAAGCCCATCCTCCTGAGGGTAGTAGACATATACCCCCAGTCTATTCTGTCAAACGTCTTCTCCACATCCAGTGATAGGAGCAGAGAATGCGTTTGTGTCTTATCCAAGCAGTGTATTAGGTTAGTCACCCTTCTGATGTTGTCTTGGGCTTCCCTATCTTTTATAAATCCCACCTGATCAGGGTGCACCAGGTGTGACATAGTTTCTTTAAGGTGATTCGCCATGATTTTTGTGAAGATTTTCAAGTCCTAATTTATCAGGGAGATCGGGCAATAATTTTGACAGAGTTTGTGATTTCTGTCTGGTTTGGGAATTACCACTATTTTAGCATCCAAGAGTTCTGGTGGAACAGGGTTGCCCTCCAAAATGTGGTTACAAAATTTAGTAAGGTGGGGGACTAGTGTGCTCCTAAACAATTTGTAGTATTCCCTTGGGAATCTGTCCAGACCTGCCGCTTTACCCGTTTTGAGATCTTGTATTGCTCCTATAACTTCTGTGGCAGATACTGGGGCATTATAGTTAGGGGAGAATTTGCAAAGAATTCTATAGTAAGGGACTCTGTTACTGTGTTGTGTGTGACTTTGTCTCCATTATATAAGTTCCCGTAGTAGTTAGCAAATGTGTCTACAATTTCTTGGGGGTGTGAAGTTGTGGTGCCTTGGAATGTTTCTATGATAGGGATAGCTGAGGCTCTGCATCTCTCTCTAATTTTATAAGCCACAAATTTATCTGGCTTATTAGCATAGATAAAGTATCGGGATATCAGTCTCTGAATAGCCTTGGTTGCTTGAGAATTAAGCAGCGACGTCAGTGAGTTTTTTTTAGCGTGGAGTGCATGCAAGGTTGAGGTCTGCTTCGTCAGTCTATGCTGCCTTTCTAATAGCTCTATTTCCCTGTATAACTGTGCTAAGTGGTTTTTGTATTTCTTACTCTGCATTGCTTTTTCTTTTATAAGCAACCCCCTAAGTACTGCTTTGTGTGCTGCCCATGTATTTATTGAGTTCCACTGTGGCCTGTATTATGATGTGAGTATTTAATGTAGAGGCACTGTATGGGACAGTAAATACTATTATCTCACTGTTCTATTTCCTCTTTGTTTCCTTGGATATTTTAGCACCTTAGAGAGAATCAATAGTCCCCATCTTTTGTGCCGAGAGTATTCTCATTACTACTCTCTCCTTGTTCCTGAGATTCTAGGATCTATTTCCTCGGGATTCTTTTGTTTTTTGTCTTTTGTAGCTAGTTTTCTGCCATGTCAACTGAAGCTTGGGCTGATCTGCTGTAGTTCCAGTAGTAGGAGAAGGCTCTAATGAAGGTAGTGGTGGTGTATCCAGGTTTAAAACTTTACATATTTCAGGAATGTCCTCCCGCTCTTTGATGATTATCGTTTTGGAGTATTTGGTTATAATGACTGTTTCCGGAGCAGTAATGTGAGGGGTCGTAAAGCACTTCTGTGTTGTAAAGTCCGCAAACTTAAGTCTTGGTAAAACTGGATCACGTTCCACTGGAATTTGTAAGTGGTTTTTTTCTGGAGGCTTGTAGTATTTTCTCTTTATCTGGAAAAAAGGTTAACCTAATTACTACATCTCTGGGGGGCAATCCATTCTTCGGTCTCGCCTTTAAGGCTCTGTGGGCCCTCTCAACATGGAAGACATAGTTAGCAGGTGCTCCAGTAATCTGATTGAAGAGTTGGGATAGATACGCTGGTAGGTCTTTATTAGTTACATACTCAGTGACTCCCTTTAACCTGATGTTGTTCCTCCTACTTCTATTTTCAAGATCTTCCAGTTTGTCTTGAAATTCTATTATTAGTTGTTGTTGTGAGGAGACCGTTTGCGAGATTTCATCAATATTTCCCACAATGGAATCCTGTTGGTCTTCTAGAGTCTCAATCCTACCACCCATATCCACGAGATCTGACTTGATCTCAGATAAACTGCTGGAGACAGATGTGTGTATAGAGTCAATATTTTCCCATAGCTTTTCGAAGTTATCAGCTATGTCTTTTTTAGAGACTAATGTACGTAGGTCTGCTTTTGTTAGAGGGATATTGTCGTCTCAGAGTTTTGGAGATTCGCCCTCTGAGTCTTCTTCTATCTCTGTGTCTTTAAGAGTTTTGCAAGATTGAAAAGGCTTGAAAAAGGTAGACATATTTGTAGTTTTCAATGACTTGTCCCCCTTTACAGACCTCCCAGAAACCATGTCTCGGCCTCTGGAGAATCGTCCCTCTAATTTCTGCTTTGTATGAAAGACAACTTATAGGAGCGTCAAGCTCCAGTCTACTACCGAAGTTAAGATTTATTCTGGATTCAGTGTCTGGTAATACATATCATTTTTAAGGTGCTGTATATCCCGGGAATCTCTTAAAGGGCCAGTTTACACAGCAAACACCAGTCTATGTCCATAAAGGAAATACAGTGACTAAAGAAAATATACATATATAGTTAAACTTGCTAACTATATGTTTAGCAAATTTTAGCTTTTTATTCCTGCTTCTGTGAGTATTATCCACGGTGCTGGCACTCCCCCATGAAAGGGCTGAGCTGTGCTTTAGTCTAGCACGCCCACTCTCCAATCATAGGCTATATGTAAATTCCTATGTATAATGAGCATTAGAAATTTGCCTGCACAACAAATCCTCTCTAATCCCTGCTAAATAGTAAAAATAAATCTTTTTTAAAATACCTATGTGTAATAAAAGTCAGAGCTTTGACTGCAGACATCGGCTCTGTAAGATTGATGAGACTGAGAACGGCTGTAGAACGGCAAGACAAGCAGAGAGATCACTTCAGCTAAACTTCTCACAGCATGTAGTGAGCATATCAGGAGGACTATGTACTTGTAACAAAACAGATTCTCACTGCAGAAATACATATGCTGGTCGCTGTCTGCATAAATACAGAGGTAAGAATTTCAGGTCAAATGATGTCTGTGTTGTTACAAGTATGTAGTCCTCCTGATATGCTCACTGCATGCTGTGAGAAGTTTAGCTGAAATGATCTCTCTGCTCGTCTTGCCGTTCTACAGCCGTTCTCAGTCTCATCAATCTTACAGAGCCGATGTCTGCAGTCAAAGCTCTGACTTTTATTACCATAGGAATTTTTAGCAGGCAATGCAGGGCAGCCACGGCATCTGAGCAAGTAAACAGCTATACAATGTATTGAAACGTTTGCTCAGGTCATCAGGCACAGCTCATCAGACAGCTTGTTGAAAAAGCTTTAGGAGAGGACAGCACATGCGCAATTCACTGAGGGGGAGTAACAGCAGACTGGCCGTGCAACCAGAACATTTTCTAAGGGGTTTAAGAAAAGTGCATTGTATACAGACATTTCAAAAAAATATTTCTAAATACAGAGCATGATTAAAACAAAACGTTCAGCACCACTATACTCAACTATTCCTGCTATTGTGTTTAAAAATGGAACACTTTTTGGGTAAACTGTCCCTTTAAGTATCTTCAAAGTGATCATGTAGTAAGGAGAGAGTCTCTAACATCAATTGATTATATATAAAGTATCCTAGTTCACATTGTTAAGTGAGCTGGTCTGGCTCCCCCCTCCTTTTTGGTTATGTGTTTACATTATCGTCTATAAGTGTGGGGACGTTATTGGAGGCTATTTCAATGAATCTTGCAGGTTACATGTGTCTCTGCAGGAGATCAGTATAATGCTAGCGCACAAGTGCTACATCCGCTGGGCTTCTTATCCCTTTTGCGTATGGTCAAGTCTTGTATTCTGTGGACTGTATAGGGAGTTATAAACCTGTCTCCTCTAGTCAACTGTTGCAGGCCTGGAATCTTACTTCCACTATCTCACACTCTCACAAATTTTGCAATCAAGCTATAAAGTGTTGTTAGAGTTGATTGTAGTTGTGTCTAGTAAACTATACCCTCTGTGGCCTTCTAAAGTTATATTTCAGCTGGTTCCTTGGAGTTAGATACAGACCATATATTAGTTATTATACCCCAGGTCTCTGTTTGTGCACTTAGGTGTTTATAATTGTGTACAGATGTTTTGTTCTGACCGTTATCTCCGTGTGTATATAAGTTATTGACTGCGCACTTACTTTTGGGGCAAGATGGCGTCGTCTCCCACAGTATAGCTCGGCCCTTTAGGACTGTGTTTGCTGCTTCAGAAAGTTTTCTCGGATTCAGGACTACACCTCCAAGATATATGGTTTTGTTCTGTGTCTGTTTTTGACGCTTTCGACCACTTTATTGCAGCCGGTACTCCCGGAGTAGGCCGCAGCCCCGGACTTTCCTGGAAATTTGCTGGTTCTATTTGTCTGTTGTGGTACGAATCCGCTCCAAATTGCTCAAAATCAATTTCGGACTGTCCAGTCTTATGTGGTCTCTGTCCCAAGGGGTTTTAGGACAGGTTGTCCCCAGTTTATGCACTAAAAATACTGTTAATAACCACTTTCTGCCCGGAGCTTTGCAGTGCTGCTTCTGCTAAGGTTGATGGCTAGCTCTGCCCCCCCGTATTATATACTTTAAAGGGATAGTGTACCCTAATTCTGTATCCCCTTTAATTTGTTTCCAATGATCGATTTTACCTGCTGGAGTGTATTAAATTGTTTATAGATAGTATTTAAAATTATTGATTTTGACTGTGGTATCCCTACCTATACTGAAAGTTTCTATACTTAAGTATTTGCTTTAGAAAAGCTATGCAAACATAGCCAGCAGTATTGATAACACTCCCAGTGGGAATTAGGAGAGATAAGTAATACAATGTTAATTTTCTATTGCTCTTTTTAACTATTTGGTATACAGACAGATATATTATAAAGAAGCATCTGTGTGTACAGAAAGTGATAATATAAGGATACCTGATTTCCCTGCAAAAACAATCCATTTTAATGGGTTGTGCTTTCAAAGAACAAAACCAGCTATTTTATATACAAAAATAAGCATAAAGAAGCAATTTCTCATACATTTTATAATCTGCAGCTGGTATAACAAGTAATTGGAAACGCATTAAGGGAAAATCAGTTTTACAGTACACTGCCCCTTTAAGCACCTATACACAAATAAAGATGTTAATTGCAGGGTAGCACTGGAAAATATAGATTTCAAACATAATCTTGCCTTTACACTGAGGCATCATGCAAGCCTCACCAGTATTGAGGAATCTAGGCCAATGACACATTCATAAACATAAAGAAATTAAACAAAAGAAATGGAGTAATTCATAAAAAAAAACCAGATTTAGCATTTTCCATTTTACTGTCCGGTTTGGTGTTTATGTTTTTTATTACTTTAATTAGGTAAAAATACATTTGACATATATATTCTTTTTTTTATTATTTTTTCTTTAGGCAAAACGTAACTAAAAGTGACTTAAAAGAAAAATTTCAAATGTACCCTAGCACAAAAATTGTGTAGAAGTATTTCTGTGATATGCATTGTGTTTAAAAGATTTATATTGGCTTTTGTTATAACTTTCAACCATACCCTACATATAGGGTTCCGATCAGCCAATAGAATGCGAGCTCAATCTGATTGGCTGATCGGATCAGCCAATCGGATTGAACTTGATTCTGATTGGCTGATTCCATCAGCCAATCAGAATTTTCCTACCTTAATTCCGATTGGCTGATAGAATCCTATCAGCCAATCGGAATTCGAGGGACGCCATCTTGGATGACGTCCCTTAAAGGAACCGTCATTCATCGGGAAGTCGTCGGAGAAGAAGGATGGATCCGCGATGGAGGTCTTCAAGATGGAGCCGGTCCTCAGCGGATGAAGATAGAAGATGCCGCTTGGAAGAAGATGATTGCCGGTCCGGATCTACTCTTCTTCCCGGATAGGATGAAGACTTTGGACCCTCTTCTGGACTTCTTCAGCCGTCGGATGATGGATGTCTAGCCCCCGCTTGGGCTTGGATGAAGATTTCAGAGCCTGGAACGATCGGTGATACCTGGCATGGTGAAGACAAGGTAGGAAGATCTTCAGGGGCTTAGTGTTAGGTTTATTTAAGGGGGGTTTGGGTTAGATTAGGGGTATGTGGGTGGTGGGTTGTAATGTTGGGGGGGTATTGTATGTTTTTTTTTACAGGCAAAAGAGCTGAATTCTTTGGGGCATGCCCCGCAAAGGGCCCTGTTCAGGGCTGGTAAGGTAAAAGAGCTTTGAACTTTTGTAATTTAGAATAGGGTAGGGCATTTTTTTTATTTTGGGGGTCTTTGTTATTTTATTAGGGGGCTTAGAGTAGGTGTAATTAGTTTAAAATTGTTGTAATTTTTTTCTAATGTTTGTAAATATTTTTTTATTTTTTGTAACTTAGTTCTTTTTTATTTTTTGTACTTTAGTTAGTTTATTTAATTGTATTTATTTGTAGATATTTTATTTAATTAATTTATTGATAGTGTAGTGTTAGGTTTAATTGTAGATAATTGTAGGTATTGTATTTAATTTATTTATTGATAGTGTAGTGTTAGGTTTAATTGTAGATAATTGTAGGTATTTTATTTAATTTATTTATTGATAGTGTAGTGTTAGGTTTAATTGTAACTTAGGCTAGGATTTATTTTACAGGTAAATTTGTAATTATTTTAGCTATTTTAGCTATTAAATAGTTCTTAACTATTTAATAGCCATTGTACCTGGTTAAAATAAATACAAAGTTACCTGTAAAATAAATATTAATCCTAAAATAGCTATAATATAATTATAATTTATATTGTAGCTATATTAGGGTTTATTTTACAGGTAAGTATTTAGCTTTAAATAGGAATAATTTATTTAATAAGAGTTAATTTATTTCGTTAGATTTAAATTATATTTAACTTAGGGGGGTGTTAGTGTTAGGGTTAGACTTAGCTTTAGGGGTTAATACATTTATTAGAATAGCGGTGAGCTCCAGTCGGCAGATTAGGGGTTAATGTTTGAAGTTAGGTGTCGGCGATGTTAGGGAGGGCAGATTAGGGGTTAATACTATTTATTATAGGGTTTTTGAGGCGGGAGTGAGGCGGATTAGGGGTTAATAACTTTATTATAGTAGCGGTGAGATCCGCTCAGCAGATTAGGGGTTAATAAGTGTAGGCAGGTGGAGGCGACGTTGAGGGGGGCAGATTAGGGGTTAATAAATATAATATAGGGGTCGGCGGTGTTAGGGGCAGCAGATTAGGGGTACATAGCTATAATGTAGGTGGCGGCGCTTTGCGGTCGGCAGATTAGGGGTTAATTATTGTAGGTAGCTGGCGGCGACATTGTGGGGGGCAGGTTAGGGGTTAATAAATATAATATAGGGGTCGGCGGTGTTAGGGGCAGCAGATTAGGGGTACATAAGTATAACGTAGGTGGCGGTCGGCAGATTAGGGGTTAAAAAAATGTAATCGAGTGGCGGCGATGTGGGGCTACCTCGGTTTAGGGGTACATAGGTAGTTTATGGGTGTTAGTGTACTTTAGAGTACAGTAGTTAAGAGCTTTATGAACCGGCTTAGCCCAGAAAGCTCTTAACTACTGACTTTTTTCTGCGGCTGGAGTTTTGTCGTTAGATTTCTAACGCTCACTTCAGCCATGACTCTAAATACCGGAGTTAGAAAGATCCCATTGAAAAGATAGGATACGCAATTGATGTAAGGGGATCTGCGGTATGGAAAAGTTGTGGCTGAAAAGTGAGCGTTAGACCCTTTCCTGACTGACTCCAAATACCGGCGGTAGCCTAAAACCAGCGTTAGGAGCCTCTAACGCTGGTTTTCACGGCTACCGCCAAACTCTAAATCTAGGCCTTAGGAAGGAAAGACTATTGTTAGTCAATGAATCTCAACAACAAATAATATAATCTTGAATAAAATGTATATTTAATACAAATATATATCTTTACATAAAAAGTTCATACATCGTCTAAAACATGAAAATAAAATAATACATAGAAAATAAAAAATAAAAATTAATCTAAGTGTTGCAACACTATTTATCCTATAAAACAAACATATACATACATCTGGAAATACGGCAAAAAGATACAAGCTTAAATCTAAAACATGATTATTGACTTGTTATCCAAATCAGTTGCCAAACAAACTAATAGATATTTTAATCCTACTATGAGCGGATTAGCAACAGTGTGCAAAACTGCAGGTGAATAATAACTTATGCCGTTAAATTAATTACTAACACAATGCATAAAAATCAGTGTATAAATAGAGCTGTCTAAAAACATCAATATTTTGAATGCTGGTGGCCGTCAAAGTGCTACTGGATGTAAATTCTGTTTTTATTGCAATTTCCCAACAATGGCTATGTTACAAATCTATTAAAACCAATAAAAGCTCCAAATGTTTCTATATATATGGGAGGATGTAGTTCATAGGGAGATTTTCTTTCCCTTATGATAAGCTTGTATTATCTTTGATGTTTCTTCTGGATCCCAATTCTAATCACGGCTTTGCTTCTGTGCTCTCAACAAGGTGATTCTCCTTTCCGGTACTGCCCTCCTTCAGCAATCGGTTGAGAGCACAGAAGCAAAGCCGTGATTAGTTTACTTGCTGTAATATTGCAAATTGAAAACTGTGGTATTAATAAAAACGTGTACCCGTCTCTGGCCACATACTGTACATTAAACTGATGGGTACAGCCACAGTGGCATGGTTAGTGTACACTCCTCCTGTGCATTAGCTCTTTTCAAAGCTTATCTCAACCCTTCCAAAGAGCTGTTTAGTGAAGTTCTACATCACACTGGGTACCACCATTTTGGAATTTAAGGTTCTTGTATCCTGTGACAGAAATGGTGCCCATTCACAGATCAGTGATATTGCTTAACAAGTGCCATGCACAATACAGAGTGGGTGCTGGATACTTTTGCAGTGGCTGCAATTCTCTGTATTATTACTGAGGATTTTTATATTTGTTCTGTAACTTTTATACTCTGCTTTCTATTGTGGGAGCTAATTTAAGCTGCAAGGTACAGCTATCAAAGATCCAGCAGCAGGGGTGTATTATGGCCTAGGCCAACAAGGCCGGTGCCTAGGGCAGCAGATTTGGGAGGGGCAGCACATCTGTCCTATCCTCTCTCTAAAAGCCAGCACACAATACAGTGAGCGATAAAGTGCAGGCTTTTACAGAGAAGACAAGGCACATGCGCTGATTAAGGTCGCTCTTTACAGGCAGTGCTCCTTTAAACCGTTGCTTCATTTAGAGCCACCAGCAATTTTGCAGTGGAAGCGTTCTTGGTGAGAAACTTGACCGGGGATAATTTTCCAAGGTGAGGCTGGAGGAGAAGACCTTGTGCCGATATGCTGCTTCCTTATCAGTTGTGGTGGGCCTGCGAGCGCAGTGCTTATTGCAGGTCTTAGGAGCTAACAGTCTGAATGCGTCTACACTGCTTAGATCAGCTTGTGATGTCTAATCATAAACTCTCAGTGCTAATGTATGTTAGCTACTAATAGCTAGCTTTCTCTGCATTCATGTGATGTCTAATCATAAACTCTCAGTGCTAATGTATGTTAGCTACTAATAGCTAGCTTTATCAGCATTCATGTGATGTCTAATCATAAACTCTCAGTGCTAATGTATGTTAGCTACTAATAGCTAGCTTTCTCTGCATTCATGAACCCATGAAGTAAGTAGTAAACGGACACTTTAAAAGTTTTTTTATGTATGTTGTTGCATGTAAAGAGCAGTGATTGTTTCAAAGTGTATTTTTCTTTCCCTCCATTTCTCTCTCACTTCTTTCCCTTACTCCCTCCTTTCTTTCCCTCCCTCCCTCCCTTTTTTCTCTCAACTCCCCTCCCTTGCACCCTTTTTTCACTCCTTTCATTCCCTCACCACTTTTCTCTCCCACCCTTCCTGCTTTCCTTTCCCTCCCTTTCCCCCCTCTTCTTTTCTCTCCCTTATCTCAGGGAGAAAATGGTATGAGATGCATGCAATTTAACCCACCTGTATGCAAGTATTTTGCTAGCCCATTTTCTTTTGAATTGTTATGATAAAACAAAACAAAAACATTTTACACACTGACCCCAAAAAAATATTTAGTGGAAAAAGGCCTAAAACCTTTGAGGGGGGGACAGCAGAATTTTGAGTGCCTGGGGCAGCACAAAAACATAATTTATGCTTACCTGATAAATTTATTTCTCTTGTAGTGTATCCAGTCCACGGATCATCCATTACTTATGGGATATTAACTCCTCCACAACAGGAAGTGCAAGAGGATTCACCCAGCAGAGCTGCTATATAGCTCCTCCCCTAACTGCCATTACCAGTCATTCGACCGAAAACATGCAGAGAAAGGAAAACCATAGGGTACAGTGGTGACTGTAGTTTAATGGAAAAATTACCTGCCTTAAAGTGACAGGGCGGGCCGTGGACTGGATACACTACAAGAGAAATAAATTTTTCAGGTAAGCATAAATTATGTTTTCTCTTGTTAAGTGTATCCAGTCCACGGATCATCCATTACTTATGGGATACCAATACCAAAGCTAAAGTACACGGATGACGGGAGGGACAGGCAGGCTCTTTATACGGAAGGAACCACTGCCTGAAGAACCGTTCTCCCAAAAACAGCCTCCGAAGAAGCAAAAGTGTCAAATTTGTAAAATTTGGAAAAAGTATGAAGAGAAGACCAGGTTGCAGCCTTGCAAATCTGTTCAACAGAAGCCTCATTCTTAAAGGCCCAAGTGGAAGCCACAGCTCTAGTAGAATGTGCTGTAATTCTTTCAGGAGGCTGCTGTCCAGCAGTCTCATAGGCTAACCGTATTATGCTACGAAGCCAAAAGGAGAGAGAGGTAGCCGAAGCTTTTTGACCTCTCCTCTGACCAGAATAAACGACAAACAGGGAAGACGTTTGTCGAAAATCCTTAGTTGCCTGTAGATAAAATTTCAGGGCACGGACTACATCTAGATTGTGTAGCAGACGTTCCTTTTTTGAAGAAGGATTAGGACACAAAGATGTAACCACAATATCTTGATTGATATTCCTGTTAGTGACCACCTTAGGTAGGAACCCAGGTTTAGTACGCAGAACTACCTTGTCTGAATGAAAAATCAGATAAGGAGAATCACAATGTAAGGCAGATAACTCAGAGACTCTTCGAGCCGAGGAAATCGCCATTAAAAGCAGAACTTTCCAAGATAACAACTTGATATCAATGGAATGAAGGGGTTCAAATGGAACCCCCTGTAAAACATTAAGAACTAAGTTCAAACTCCATGGTGGAGCAACAGTTTTAAACACAGGCTTGATCCTAGCTAAAGCCTGACAAAAAGCTTGAACGTCCGGAACTTCTGACAGACGTTTGTGTAAAAGAATGGACAGAGCTGAAATCTGTCCCTTTAAGGAACTAGCGGATAAACCCTTTTCTAAACCTTCTTGTAGAAAAGACAATATCCTCGGAATCCTAACCTTACTCCATGAGTAACTCTTGGATTCGCACCAATATAAGTATTTGCGCCATATCTTATGGTAAATCTTTCTGGTAACAGGCTTCCTAGCCTGTATTAAGGTATCAATAACTGACTCAGAAAAACCACGTTTTGATAAAATCAAGCGTTCAATTTCCAAGCAGTCAGCTTCAGAGAAATTAGATTTTGATGTTTGAAGGGACCCTGGATCAGAAGGTCCTGTTTCAGAGGTAGCGACCAAGGTGGACAGGATGACATGTCCACTAGATCTGCATACCAAGTCCTGCGTGGCCATGCAGGCGTTATTAGAATCACTGATGCTCTCTCCTGTTTGATTCTGGCAATCAATCGAGGAAGCATCGGGAAGGGTGGAAACACATAAGCCATCCCGAAGGTCCAAGGTGCTGTCAAAGCATCTATCAGAACCGCTCCCAGATCCCTGGATCTGGACCCGTAACGAGGAAGCTTGGCGTTCTGTCGAGACGCCATGAGATCTATCTCTGGTTTGCCCCAACGTCGAAGTATTTGGGCAAAGACCTCCGGATGAAGTTCCCACTCCCCCGGATGAAAAGTCTGACGACTTAAGAAATCCGCCTCCCAGTTCTCCACTCCCGGGATGTGGATTGCTGACAGTTGGCAAGAGTGAGACTCTGCCCAGCGAATTATCTTTGATACTTCCATCATTGCTAGGGAGCTTCTTGTCCCTCCCTGATGGTTGATGTAAGCTACAGTCGTGATGTTGTCCGACTGAAACCTGATGAACCCCCGAGTTGTTAACTGGGGCCAAGCCAGAAGGGCATTGAGAACTGCTCTCAATTCCAGAATGTTTATTGGTAGGAGACTCTCCTCCTGATTCCATTGTCCCTGAGCCTTCAGAGAATTCCAGACAGCGCCCCAACCTAGTAGGCTGGCGTCTGTTGTTACAATTGTCCAGTCCGGCCTGCTGAATGGCATCCCCCTGGACAGATGTGGCCGAGAAAGCCACCATAGAAGAGAATTTCTGGTCTCTTGATCCAGATTCAGAGTAGGGGACAAGTCTGAGTAATCCCCATTCCACTGACTTAGCATGCACAATTGCAGCGGTCTGAGATGTAGACGTGCAAAGGGTACTATGTCCATTGCTGCTACCATTAAGCCGATCACCTCCATGCATTGAGCTACTGACGGGTGTTGAATGGAATGAAGGACATGGCATGCATTTTGAAGCTTTGTTAACCTGTCTTCTGTCAGGTAAATCTTCATTTCTACAGAATCTATAAGAGTCCCCAAGAAGGGAACTCTTGTGAGTGGAAAGAGAGAATTCTTCTTTTCGTTCACCTTCCATCCATGCGACCTTAGAAATGCCAGTACTAACTCTGTATGAGACTTGGCAGTTTGAAAGCTTGAAGCTTGTATCAGAATGTCGTCTAGGTACGGAGCTACCGCAATTCCTCGCGGTCTTAGTACCACCAGAAGAGCACACAGAACCTTTGTGAAGATTCTCGGAGCCGTAGCCAATCCGAATGGAAGAGCTACAAACTGGTAATGCCTGTCTAGAAAGGCAAACCTTAGATACCGGTAATGATCTTTGTGAATCGGTATGTGAAGGTAAGCATCCTTTAAATCCACTGTGGTCATGTACTGACCCTTTTGGATCATGGGTAAAATTGTCCGAATAGTTTCCATTTTGAACGATGGAACTCTTAGGAATTTGTTTAGGACCTTTAAATCCAAGATTGGCCTGAAAGTTCCCTCTTTTTTGGGAACCACAAACAGATTTGAGTAAAACCCTTGTCCTTGTTCCGACCGCGGAACCGGATGGATCACTCCCATTAATAAAAGATCTTGTACGCAGCGTAGAAACGCCTCTTTCTTTATTTGGTTTGTTGACAACCTTGACAGATGAAATCTCTCTCTTGGGGGAGAGAATTTGAAGTCTAGAAGGTATCCCTGAGATATGATCTCTAACGCCCAGGGATCCTGGACATCTCTTGCCCAAGCCTGGGCGAAGAGAGAAAGTCTGCCCCCCACTAGATCCGTTCCCGGATCGGGGGCCCTCGATTCATGCTGTCTTAGGGGCAGCAGCAGGTTTCCTGGCCTGCTTGCCCTTGTTCCAGGACTGGTTAGGTCTCCAGCCTTGTCTGTAGCGAGCAACAGCTCCTTCCTGTTTTGGTGCAGAGGAAGTTGATGCTGCTCCTGCTTTGAAATTACGAAAGGAACGAAAATTAGACTGTCTAGCCTTAGGTTTGGCTCTGTCTTGAGGCAGGGCATGGCCTTTACCTCCTGTAATGTCAGCGATAATTTCTTTCAACCCGGGCCCGAATAAGGTCTGCCCTTTGAAAGGTATATTAAGCAATTTAGATTTAGAAGTAACGTCAGCTGACCAGGATTTTAGCCACAGTGCTCTGCGTGCCTGAATGGCGAATCCGGAATTCTTAGCCGTAAGTTTAGTTAAATGTACTACAGCATCTGAAATAAATGAGTTAGCTAACTTAAGGGCTTTAAGCTTGTGTGTAATCTCATCTAATGGAGCTGATTCAAGTGTCTCTTCCAGAGACTCAAACCAAAATGCTGCTGCAGCCGTGACAGGCGCAATGCATGCAAGAGGTTGCAGTATAAAACCTTGTTGAACAAACATTTTCTTAAGGTAACCCTCTAACTTTTTATCCATTGGATCTGAAAAGGCACAGCTATCCTCCACCGGGATAGTGGTACGCTTAGCTAAAGTAGAAACTGCTCCCTCCACCTTAGGGACCGTTTGCCATAAGTCCCGTGTGGTGGCGTCTATTGGAAACATCTTTCTAAATATCGGAGGGGGTGAGAACGGCACACCGGGTCTATCCCACTCCTTAGTAACAATTTCAGTAAGTCTCTTAGGTATAGGAAAAACGTCAGTACTCGCCGGTACCGCAAAATATTTATCCAACCTACACATTTTCTCTGGTATTGCAACTGTGTTACAATCATTCAGAGCCGCTAACACCTCCCCTAGTAATACACGGAGGTTTTCCAGATTAAATTTAAAATTTGAAATATCTGAATCCAGTTTGTTTGGATCAGAACCGTCACCCGCAGAATGAAGCTCTCCGTCCTCATGTTCTGCAAATTGTGACGCAGTGTCTGACATGGCCCTAATATTATCAGCGCACTCTGTTCTCACCCCAGAGTGATCACGCTTACCTCTTAGTTCTGGTAATTTAGCCAAAACTTCAGTCATAACAGTAGCCATATCCTGTAATGTGATTTGTAATGGCCGCCCAGATGTACTCGGCGCTACAATATCACGCACCTCCCGAGCGGGAGATGCAGGTACTGACACGTGAGGCGAGTTAGTCGGCATAACTCTCCCCTCGTTGTTTGGTGAAATATGTTCAATTTGTACAGATTGACTTTTATTTAAAGTAGCATCAATACAGTTAGTACATAAATTTCTATTGGGCTCCACTTTGGCTTTAGCACATATAGCACAGATATCTTCCTCTGAATCAGACATGTTTAACACACTAGCAAATAAACTAGCAACTTGGAAATACTTTTCAAGTAATTTACTATAATATGAAAACGTAATGTGCCTATAAGAAGCACAGAAAAAGTTATGACAGTTGAAAATTAATAAACTGAAAAGTTATAGCATCAAATCTTTGTAAAAAAACACAATTTTAGCAAAGGATTGCTCCCATTAGCAAAGGATAACTAACCCTGATAGCAGAAAAAAAAAAAAAAAAAAAAAAACAGAAATAAACGTTTTTTTTTTTTTATCACAGTCAACTACAATCTCACAGCTCTGCTGTGAGTGATTACCTCCCTCAAAACAAGTTTTGAAGACCCCTGAGTTCTGTAGAGATGAACCGGATCATGCAGGGAAGACAATAAACTTCTGACTGAATTTTTTGATGCGTAGCAAAAGCACCAAAAAAGGTCCCTCCCCCTCACACATAACAGTGAGAGAGATCAGTAAACTGTCATAAATTAAATAAAACGACTGCCAAGTGGAAAAAAATAGTGCCCAAAACATTTTTTCACCCAGTACCTCAGAAAATTAAACGATTTTACATGCCAGCAAAAAACGTTTAACATTAATAAATTGAGTGTTATTAAAAAGCCTGTTGCTAGTCCCTGCAAATTAGGCTAAAGTTTTATGCATACAGTATAATTCCAGTGAAGTGCCATTCCCCAGAATACTGAAGTGTAAAATATACATACATGACAGCCTGATACCAGTTGCTGCTACTGCATTTAAGGCTGAGTTTACATTATATCGGTATGGCAGAATTTTCTCATCAATTCCATTGTCAGAAAATAATAAGCTGCTACATACCTCTTTGCAGATTAATCTGCCCGCTGTCCCCTGATCTGAAGTTTACCTCTCCTCAGATGGCCGAGAAACAGCAATATGATCTTAACTACTCCGGCTAAAATCATAGAAAAACTCAGGTAGATTCTTCTTCAAATTCTACCAGAGAAGGAATAACACACTCCGGTGCTATTATAAAATAACAAACTTTTGATTGAAGGTATGAAACTAAGTATAATCACCACAGTCCTCTCACACATCCTATCTATTCGTTGGGTGCAAGAGAATGACTGGTAATGGCAGTTAGGGGAGGAGCTATATAGCAGCTCTGCTGGGTGAATCCTCTTGCACTTCCTGTTGGGGAGGAGTTAATATCCCATAAGTAATGGATGATCCGTGGACTGGATACACTTAACAAGAGAAACCTAAATACGCCACTGTCCAGCAGTTCACTGAAAGTGCACTGCTTCTGTCACAGGATGCAACATAATGACACCCAGTAAAAAATGCAAAGCTTTACCAACAAGCTTTTTGTAGTGGGTTAAAATTAGAGAACAACTTTAAAGAGAGCTGCTAGTACTGGAGTAAAAAACAATAGCTTGGCGAGTATTAACTAGGGATGGGCGAATGTGTACATTTTCGAATGTAGAACGAATGTTATTACCGAAATTCGAATTCTAAATCTGAATGTCGATAAGAATATTCTTAAAAATTCAAAAATCGAATGTTATTTACAGTTTTCGAATGTCACTTTCGAATTCGAATGTTTATAATTATATCGAATGTCCACATTCGAAATTTTGAATTTAACATTCTATTTAACAAATACTATTCAGAAGAAGTTCAATAATTCATGTGGTAGGGAGGGAATCTAGTAAATTGATACATAATAGATACAAATATATCATTTTGAATGTTTCCATATAGAATATTGCATAATTCAAATATTACATTTAAAGAAAGCATTAGAAATACTATTACAAACATATAAATTCAAATTTTTCGAATTTGAATATAAATTCAAATTTTTCGAATTCGAATATTGCATAATTCGTATATTACAATTAAAGAAAAAGCATTAGAAATACTATTACAATCTAAATTCAAATTTTTCGAATTCGAATACACGTATTGCATAATTCGAATATTACATTTAAAGAAAAAGCATTAGAAATACTATTACAATCTAAATTCGAATTTTTCGAATTCGAATATTGCATAATTCGAATATTACATTTAAAGAAAAAGCATTAGAAATACTATTACAATCTAAATTCAAATTTTTCGAAAAGAATATTTTCGAATGTAATCATAAAATTCTAAACCGAACATTCGAAAATCGAATGTTAGAATGTTATGTAAACATTTGAAATTCGATTCGAATGAATGAATGTGTTAAAATTCCTGCCATTTTTCGAATGTTGCAAAACATTCGCCCATCCCTAGTATTGACCATCCCAATGTATTAGTACTCAGCCATTTAATGCCCCTTTAAAGGGATATACAACAGTCTGTTATTGTTGTAATAAAAAAACACAAAGACATATTTAATAGAAAACATTGCAATATGTATTATTCATCATTTTAAAAGGATTTTATTTTTTACTTTATTTGTGGGGTATGTGGTCACTACAAGAATACAAAGAAGTAGCTTTTCCTGTTAAGTAGCTGCTAGGAGACACCTGTGATCGTTCTAGTCAGCTTCTTGCCCATGCTCAGTAGAGCACTTTTGCTGCAAAAAGCAGATGACGGTAGAACTTAAGTTATATGATGATAGCTCCTGTGTTAAATATAGTTTGCAATCAACTTTCATTATATCATTGCTATAGGAAGTGAGTCCAAGGGGCAGGGTTACAAACAAAACAGGAAGAGTTCTAGTTCAGTTTAGCTTGGAGTTGCATTGCAGTCAGTCATGTAATAAAGTTATTGCAGAAAAGAAGCCTGTCTCTGTCATCATCCGTTATATAAATAAGTAGACAACACAGCTCCCTTATCTCAATAAAGGCAGTGGCTACAATTAGAATTTCTAAGTAGTGCTCATTTGCAAGAAAACCAGTAAGAAGTTTGCTGTTTTAACACAGTCTTTTTTATGTTTACTTTCAGTTCACATTATGTTTTTTTAACTAAAGGAGCACTGTTTCATATTCTTTATGCTTCATTATAATCAAAAAAGCAGCAATTATTTTATAACCATTCACTTTCCAGTGCATAGAACTAGTTCCATTGTAAATGTTACCAGCATCACAAAACCTTACAGAACTAATTAACTGAAATGAAAATAAAAAAAAGAACTGTCTTTATAAAATAGTCCATTCAAACACAAGAAAAAAAAACCTTGAAAACAGTTCAAGAGAAATAAAGGGGAAATAAAAATGACAGTGTTGCCAGCTTTGAAATAGTGAGAGATGGCCATGAGACAAGATACGTTATACAAGTTATAGAGTGTTTATGAATGTCAAATGCTGGGCCAAGGTGTAGGTCAAAAATCCTGACCACTCCTCTAGAACAGTGTTTCTCAACTCCAGACTTCAAGTACCGCTAACAGGAACGGTTTTCATGATATCTGATCTAGAGCACAGGTGAAATAATCAGCAGATCAGTAACCATATGTCAGCCGTATAGAATCAGTCCTGGATTGGACCCAAACTGCTAGCGTGAAAAAACACACGCTAACACGCTGAGAGGAAACCAGGATGTGACCCACTCAGGAATAAAAATGAACAGGTTAATTTGTAGAAAAAGAAAACTGTACTCACAGATGCAGGTATTCGGGTTGCAGTTTTAAAACAGGCAGAGGATAAGGCAGTTGAGAGATCGAATGAAGCATTGGACAATGTCCCTTTAATCACGTACAAGGATGAGGCAGCAGATTGGTCAGGCAAAGCAATGGTCTGTGTCCCTTTAATCAAGTATAAGGATGAGGCATCAGAGTAGTCAGGCAAATCAATGGTCTGTGTCCCTTTAATCAAGTATAAGGATGAGGCGGCAGAGTGGTCAGGCAAAGCAATGGTCCGTGTCCCTTTAATCAAGTATAAGGATGAGGCGGCAGAGTGGTCAGGCAAAGCAATGGTCTGTGTCCCTTTAATCAATTATAAGGATGAGGCGGCAGAGTGGTCAGGCAAAGCAATGGTCTGTGTCCCTTTAATCAAGTATAAGGATGAGGCAGCAGAGTAGTCAGGCAAAGCAATGGTCAGTGTCCATTTAATCAAGTATAAGGATGAGGCAGCAGAGTAGTCAGGCAAAGCAATGGTCTGTGTCCCTTTAATCAAGTATAAGGATGAGGCGGCAGAGTGGTCAGGCAAAGCAATGGTCTGTGTCCCTTTAATCAAGTATAAGGATGAGGCAGCAGAGTAGTCAGGCAAAGCAATGGTCTGTGTCCCTTTAATCAATAGTACTCACAAGCCAGGAAGGAAAGCAGGAACGCCAACAACAAACGGGCACCGGAGTGAAGTTCCGCCGAGGTTTTTAAAAGCCTGGTGACGTAGGAGGCAGCAAACAGGAAGGCCGTGTCATGTTGCTAGGCAACGTGATGCGCAAGTACAGAGAGAGATCCGGGAGCTGCAGCGACACGGCAATGATCGGATCATGACACCATAGTTACTAACCTGCAATCACTCATCAACTGATTTTTTTCACCTGTGCTCTAGTTAAAGGGACATGAAACCCCAAAAAATTATTTCATGATTCAGGTAGAATATACAATTTTAAGCAACTTTCCAGTTTACTTCTATTATCAAATTTGCTTCATTCTCTTACTATCATTTATTGAAGGAGCAGTAATGCACTACTGGTTTCTAACTGAACACATGGGTGAGCCAATGACAATCAGTATAAATATGCAGCCACTAATCAGCAGCTAGAACCTAGGTTATTTGCTTCTCCTGAGCTTACCTAGATAAACTTTCCAGCAAAGGATAACATGAGAAGGAAGCACATTAAATAAAAGAAGTAAATTGGAAAGTTGTTTTAAATTGCATGCTCTTTCAGCATTATGAAAAAAAAGGGTTTCCTGTCCCTTTAAGATATCATGAAGATCTGGCCTGTTAAGGGTACTTTTTCAAATGGTGTTGAGAAACACTGCTCTAGAGCACCCCGGAAACACCCCGGGCCAGCCTCTTCACGTGTCTGTTGTTCTAGCCAGTGAGACTACCATAGGAAAACAGATATACAAATACTTTACACTTACACAAATTTGCATGACTATCGGCTAGATTATGAGTTTTGCGTGTTGAGTGAAAAAGCCACATACCGCTGCTATCACGAGTCTTGTAGGTATAGCTGTACTGCACACCTTTTTGGCCGTAACGCAATGTAACTACCGCACCTTTCAAAAAGTCCTTTTTCAATGGGACTTCCATAGTGCCGGTATTACAAGTTTTTCCTGGGAGGCCAAAAAGTGAGCGGTACAGCCTATACCGTCAAGATTCGTACCGCCATCTAAAGTCAGTAGTTATGAGTTTTACGTTACAAATCTGTAGCATAAAACTAATAACTAAAGTGTTACAAAGTACACTAACACCCATAAACAACTTATTAACCCCTAAACCGAGGCCCTCCCGCATTGCAAACACAAAAATAAAATTATTAACCCCTAATCTGCCACTCCGGACATCACTATAATAAACATATCAACGCCTATACCGCAGCACTCCCGCATTGCAAACACTAGTTAAATATTATTAACCCCTAATCTGCCGCCCCCAACATCACTGCCGCCACTATACTAAAGTTATTAACCCTTAAACCTAACCCTAAGTCTAACCCTAACACCCCTAACTTTAATATAATTAAAATAAATCTAAATAAAATTTACTATCATTAACTAAATAATTCATATTTAAAACTAAATACCTATAAAATAAAACCTAACCTATCTACAATATAACTAATAGTTACATTGTAGCGAGCTTAGGTTTTATTTTTATTTCACAGGCGAGTTTATATTTATTTTAACTAGGTAGACTAGTTAGTAAATAGTTATCAACTATTTACTAGCAACCTAGTTAAAATAAATACAAATTTACCAGTAAAATAAAACCTAACCTGTCTTACACTTACACCTAAGATCACACTACAATTAAATCAATTACATTAATTAAATACAATTAACTAAATTACAAAAAAATAAACACTAAATTACACAAAATAAAAAAGAAATTATCAAATATTTAAACTAATTACACCTAAACTAATAGCCTAAACTAATAGCCCTATCAAAATAAAAAGGCCCCCAAAATAGAAAAACCCCTAGTCTAAACTAAACTGCCAATAGCCCTTAAAAGGGCCTTTTGCTGGGCATTGCCCCAAAGAAATCAGTATTACCTGTAAAAAAAAAATACAAACAACCCCCAATGGTAAAACCCACAACCCACACAACCAACCCCCCCAAATAAAACCCTATCTAAAAAACCTAAGCTCCCCATTGCCCATTTTTCTTTGCCCAAACCCTAAGCTAAAAATAAAACACACCCAATAAACCCTTAAAAAAACCTAACACTAACCCCCGAAGATCCACTTACAGTTTTTGAAGACCGGACATCCATCCTCATCAAGCCTGGAGAAGTCTTCATCCAAGCGGGCAGAAGTACTCAACGAAGCCGGGAGAAGTCTCCATCCAAGCGGCAAGAAGTGGTCCTCCAGGCAGGCAGAAGTCTTCATCCAGACGGCATCTTCTATCTTCATCCTACTGATGCGGAGCGGCTCCATCTTTAAGACATCCGGCATGGAGCATCCTCTTCTGTTGACGGTAAACATAACTTTTCTTTCCCCATAGGAATTAATGGGGCTGCGTTACGGAGCTTTACGCTCCTTTATTGCAGGTGTTAGGCTTTTTTTTAGCAGGCTCTCCCCATTGATGTCTATGGGGAAATTGTGCATGAGCACGTAAAACCAGCTCAAAGCAGCTATGCGGTATGGAGCTCAACGCTGCCATATTGCCTGCTAACGCCAGGTTTTTGCAAACCTGTAATAGCAGCGCTATAGGGAGGTGAGCGGTGGAAATAACTTGCAAGTTATTACCGAGCCGCTGATAAAGCAAAACTCGTAATCTGGCCTTTAATTTGCAATTGTGTTTCCAAAGTGACATAATTATATTTTTTCCCATTTGATGTGCAAGATATTAGCCTAGATTACAAGTGTAGCGCTATTGATAGAGAAAGGGGCCTTATCCATTGTGACCCTGCAGTAAGAATACCTCACAATCTGGTATTTAAATATGTTAAAAAATATTTACTAGATAATGGGCTAGATTACGGGTGGTGTGGTAACTATTGCATGCAAACGATAAGGGGTATTTTGCAGCTCTTTGCATGTGACAGAAATAGCACACCTTTTACGAGCTGAATGAAAATGCGTTCGCTGGAGCGCAATAGAATATAAGGCGACTTCAGAGTTCTGGTAACTGTTAGGCAAGAGAAAAAGTTGCCCAAAACACATCAAAACTACATTTACAAATACAGTTACACTCATAATAACACTGTCTGATAAAAATAAGTAATCTTAAGGCGGGTTATTGAAATATTACATGTAAAGTATTATAAATGTTTTTAAAAATATAAACATATTGTAAAATTATATAAATAATCCATGGAATATATCTACAGTATGTTTAATAATTTTTAATACATTTTAAAAATATTTTATATGTAGTATTCAATAACGCACCTTAAGATTACTTAAAGGGACAGTAAACCTAGAAAATAATGTTATATAATTCTGCACATAGTGCAGAATTATATAACATTATCTTAGCGCAAACTTTATGCAACATAATATTGCAGCTGGCATTTGATTAATAAAGAGGGTTTTTCAGACTGCCGCTCTTTGCTCTACTGAGCAGGTCTGGTTTTCCCCTGAGCGCATCTGGGCAGCTGTCTAGTCACAGCCCGGCCTGATCGCGCCATTACACTCAATGTATAGCGGCATTATATAACATTATTTTCTAGGTTTACTGCCCCTTTCATTTTTCACTAACCCGACTGCTTTAAAATATAAATTGTGAAACCAGAGGAGTAACTAGAATTCTCAGGGCCCCTGGAGCATGAATCCAAGAAGCCCCCCCACAAAAAAACACAACCTCCAGCTCAGTTTTTCAGCCCCTGCACCATTTTAGCCCCTCCTTCCCCTCTCAGCTCTCTCACACATTCCTCCCCCTCCTTAAAAAAGCTCCCTTCTCACCTTCTCAACCTCCCTCACAGCCATAAAGCTCCCATTAACCTACCTCCCATAATCCTCTTCTTAGTCTCTTAGCCTCCCTCCCTCACACATGACCTCCTCCTCACCCTCTAAGCCCTGAATTCCTTCACACACAGTCCTTTCCTTTTTCTCTCAGCCACCCTCTCCCTTGCACAGCCCCCATGCATCCTTCACAGGCATCACATGCATCCTTCTCACCTTCTTACACACCCTTTCCTCAGAACAATCTCTCCTTACACACATAGCCTCCTTCACACAGCCCTCATCTTATCTTCACACACAGCCCCTCTTTACCCTCTTATCATCCCTCCCTCTCAGACCTTCCTCCCTGACAGATAGCACCTCACCTTCCTTCCCTCAACAAAAAAATGCTCATAACTCCCATAGCCTCCTTTTCAGACACTCAGCCTCCCACACACACATATAGCTTCTTCTTCAACCTTCCTCACACACAGCTCATTCCTCACCTTCTCAGCCTCCCTCCCTCACACACATCCCACTCCTTGCCCTCTTAGCACCTACCTTACACACACCTACCCTAAGCCCTCTTCTCTCAGCCCCCCCCCTCACTCTCTCCCTTACACCACCTTCTCCTCATCATCTAGGCCTCCTTCTTCCTTACTCAACCCCCTTCCTCACACACAGCTCCACCTTACCTTCTCAGCCCTTCTCCCCCTTAAACACAACCCCTTCCTCACCCTCTCAGGCCTTCTCTCCCTCGCACATATCTCTCTACTCATCAATTCTAAAACCTGACTCACCCTTCTCCCCCTCAGCACACACACACATCAGACAACAGACGGCTGCTGATAGCTGTCACAATGCCACCTGGGCAGAGTTACCTCAAATTTTTTTTAACAGTGTGAGCAAAGATGTTGTCCTGTGCAATACATTCACTCTAATGGAACCCTTTTATTACGATGCATTTTTTGTTTTCTCTGTTATAGACATATACACTTTTTTCTATGTTCATTTGTTAGTTTACACAATCTTGCAAAATGGACATTTGGTCTGCAAAAGTGGAAATTAAACAGGAAAGAATTCCGTTTATATGAGCCAGTTGTTTGTGTACTGTAAAGCTGGGGTTATCTCTGTCATGCCCAACAAGAATACTCTTTAAGGAAGTCTTATATCCAGAAGGTATTTTCTGTTAAACCTAATAAAGCTGTGTGTTTTTATTTGTTTTCATTTGTTTCCACAAACATTTTCTATGTATATTAGCTAATTTATGGCTGTCAGACATTTTTATTAGCTTTATTGTATGATCTGTGGCTGCCAAACCACAGAAACCTTAACAACAATGTACATCAGCCACATCAGAATTATGTGATTATAAGGGAAGCACAGTATTAATCAGCACATACTACATGGTGCTAGAATGATTAACATTAGAAGTCACTTACTTGTTACTTGTTCTGCTCCATAAAATGACATAGAGTTGTATCACTGGATAGTTCTTGCTTTTATAAAGTTTGGTACTGCAGTCCGATGCTTTGTAATAGTGCACACACTTAGGTCAGCTGACATATAATTAAAAAAAAATCCTTGTGAAAACTCTGGGTCTGACTGCATGCACTGCCCTGCAGTAACAGTTATTCTGGCCCCCTCCCACTCCGATCCTGGGCTACTGCTCCCATCCCAGATCTCCCTGATTTCCTGGGCATCTCCAACAGTGGCAGAACTACAATGTCCAGTTGCACCTGCTAGGCCCCCCTGAGTGGTGGAACTTCAGATACCGGTCGCAATTGCGAACTTTGTGACTGTGGTAGGTCCGCCACTGCTGTTAGTGCTTCACTCATAATCTGGTCCAAAATGTTTAATTATTTATAGCACAAAAAAAAAAAAACTTTGCAATACACTTTCATTATTTGTTTCGTCCAATTTCCCTGTAAATTTACTTTGTTGATTTCCTCAATTCCACTGAGTTTCTAGGCAATTAGGGACCCATATAAAACAGGCAATAAAAGAAAGTGTGCAAACAAGGCCGTGTGGATACCATGTTAGATAGTTGTTTTAACAATTCTAAATTCCACACACTTTTTTTATTGCCCGTTTTATATCTGTCTCTAATTGTCCTCAGGAGAAGAGATTGACAAGGGGAAAATCTAGATACCAGCATGGCAGCTGCAATTACTTTATAGAAACTAAACCTTATATTTTCAACAAAAACTAAGATAATTTAATGCTTTGAATACATTGTTATATCAGGCATTTATATATTGTTTATTGTCTCTTTAAGGATCCTCTCCTTGCATTCTGTAAAAATAAACATGAACTACAATACTAAACATCTGCTTGAGACAAAATAAACAACAATGTTCAAATGTCTAGATCTCTTAATGGTGCTGGGAAAATATAACACTCAGTGGTGCCAAATCTACTGCTCATACTTCTCCTTTCCTACTTCATTATTGATAGACAGGGCGTATAACAGCTGTAGCCCCATAAATAAATAAGGTATTAAAGAATAAGGGATATTAAAAGTATATTGCACTCAAAATGTAGAAATTTAAGGGAAGATTAGGTAAAAATGTCACTGAAAACAAAACTACATGTTTAAGCACAAATTTCATTTTACTGGTGGAATAAACCTCTGCACACCTTCAAGAAAAGTTGAACATCCCTTTTTCAAAAAGCAAAATTATAGATTTCAAAATCCCTCTTTAGTCAGTACCAGGAAAAAACGATTAGTGCCATTTCCCCTTTAATTAGCATGGTATTCTGGTCACCTATCATAATATCTAGCCAAAATAAATAAATAAATACTACCAGTCTCTTTCAGTAACAGGGTTCAAATATTAGACAAAGGAAAAAGATTAATAAAGGAATGATTTATTATGCAAAAAAATGATGCACAGTGCATTATTAATAAAAAGATGTTACTGAATAGAATTATACACAAGCAAACAGTTTTAAAAATAAAAAGAAGAAATAACAGACCTAATACTTCCCTAGCTTATATGTCTGTGCAAGGGAGATTGGCAAGAGAAGATGGTCACTCATGCTGTAACAGCCTCCTATGAAGAAATAACAACTTGTATTGTTAGACACAAAATTGTATACCTGTTTCTCTGATGTCAAATTGCTTGACCCAACCTTCTTATATAGGGGCCAGAAATATCCACTCTTTTTACGACATGTCATAAAGTTCAGAGTATTTGGCTGAAATTATAGAACACCTTATAACATCTGTTATGTATATCTAACCCCTACACACAGATATGCAATCCATTTTTGATGTCATTAGAAGTATTTTGATACAAACACCATATATTTTGCATTGTTTATGTTTCGGAGGCATAATGACTTATAAAATTATATTTATTTGCAAGGATGGTTGTCCTGTCAATGACATCAGGCAAGTTCCTGGATAGAGGCAATGTGTTCCATCATTCCCTGTGCTGAAAGATTGGGGCAATAAAATGACCAATTAGACAATGAAGTTCTCTCTTGTGGATCTTACAAACTATTTATGTCTCTGACTTATCTAAGGGAAAACACAGCAAGAAATATTTTCTGAAAAAAACAAATGTTTTTAGCACACAAGCTAAAGAAAATTAGCCCATTATCATCTAAATCATGAGGTATTCATGATAGAGGCAATTTATCAAGTCCATATATGAATATATGAACTAAACGTTTAGAAGTAAGAGAGGTATTTTGGATATTGAAGTTATAAACATGACTCCTATGAATCCTGTTTTAATTTAGAATACCATGTAATCAATGTTAGTGTTACAATTTATTGTAATTTCTAGTAACTATAAATCACCCTATACATTTATTATATTCATGCATTTTTGAATCTCTCCTCTTTGCTACATTTCAATATTTGTAAATTAAGTCATCATATGTAGTGACAATTGCTTTTTCAAAATTATCATGTAGAGAGATGAAATTGTCAAACTGAGTCGTAACTAGGAATTTGAACAGAGAAAATATTAAATACAAGTTTCTGTCTTTTTCCAGTAATTTTGGTATTTTTGCAAACTAAAGATATTATATGAAAGTGCTTGTTCTATTAAAAAAAAAATCAAGGCATGGTTTGTGTGTGTACTTCACAAAAGAAAAGTGTTCAGATGCAATGAAAGCAAAAAAACAAAACTTTATTGCAACACAGTAGTGTGAAATTTCTCAGTATCAAAGGAGTTAAAATAGTAACATAAATTCCTATGTGTTTTTTGCTTATTATCTAGTAATTTAAGTGTGACTATCCTTTCTAAGATCTGTGGAATTGGTTTGAGTGCTATATAACCATCAAAACAATCACAATACTGTACGCTTCATTAACCTCTCATACAAATATAAAAGGTTGGCGTAAATTCACTCTTTATAACTATTTCTGACTAGTCATTCGTATACAATTAATTAATGAATTAATTACAATAGTTCAAAAGAAGACTTGAAAATGGAATCTGAATGTAGAAGTTAATTTATATAAAAACATTAAAAACCATATAAATTATAAAAAGAGAACATCTAGATTGCATTAAAGGTAGCCAGAAGCATATTGTATTAGGCAAGTTTATACTTCATTTACCGTAATAATTTCTCGAAATGAAATTCAAACAAATTTAAATGAAATGTATAGAAATAATAATTAGTAATTAAGCCAAGTAGATGGCTCCAAGCAAAAGACTGATCATTCACACAGTGTTAATGTATATGGACTTTGCCATGTGTTCTTTGCATGTTGTGGTGACATATAATATTATTTAGAAAAATCATATCTTGCAATGGTGTATACATCTAAATCTGATTTAATTAATACTGCAGATATCATAATGATGTTAGGTTTTTGGTGAGAGCTGGTATTAAAATAGTCTACATCATTATTATAGAAGAAGAAGAAGATTTTGCTAAAATATGCCATTATTATAATATGAGAGAAAGGTGTGGGTTTGTGTCAGTTCCACAAACCTTATTATGGGGTGGCAAACACACATGGGTGATGTAATGGATGTTCCACAGGTGGGCACAGGATGGGTGGAAGTATAGTCATGAGTGGGCATAGGGAATAACAGGTGTTCTGAAGGCAGAGCCAGGAGGTCCAGGAGTGTGGTAATGGTAAGGCAGTTATGGGATGTGGCCTGCCTAAAAGAACAGGTGCCGGAAGTAGTAATTATTTTGCATTTGGATCCTTCCTTAAGATCTGATTGTGGAAGAAGGCAGCCACTTGTGGCATTCAGTTCTTTTGAGATCCAAATTTCTTCTTGTGAAAGAGCAACACACTAAGATCTGGATTTGAACAGAGCTTAGTGTGTCGTACTTGAACAAGAAGAAAAGAGCCAGAGTGGCCATCTTTTTTCTGCATTCAGATTATAATGAAGGATAGGGTATGGAGAACCCCTGTTTCAATATTGGACAGATGTTCTTTAACACACTTCTCTGGTTCGTTTAATGTAACACTATTTCTAATGCTTTCTTAAAAATTCATTCAAATTATGGTGGAGATAAAAGTCTGAGATTAAAATCCTCAAAAGTAAATCAATATAAATTGTTGCATAGGAAATTAGCATATCTAGGCAAGGGACCCCACTTGTTTTTACCCAGTAACACTCCATATACACTGTTAACAATGAACAAGAGGATTTTGGTTAGGACATGCAAATTAGATATCCAACATCTCAGATTTGTTGCTTCATACTGTGTTAACACACAGTGATTCCCTAATAGGGAGAATGCAGCAGTACAGAAATCATCACTAGATAGCCTGTTTTGTTCTTGTTAGAACTCTTCAGTAGGAGATAGATTTCTGATTGCTGCTTAGGTAAAGTTTTTTTCAGGGTTAAAATCAAAATTCATTAAAATTATGGTGGAGATAAAAGTCTGAGATAAAAATCCTTCATGTCTCAAAAGTAAATCAATATAAATTTTTGCATAGGAAATTAGCACATCTAGGCAAGTAACCCTGCTTGTTTTTATCCAGTAACACTCCATATACACTGTTAATACTTTCTTTAAATATAATATGCTATTCAAATTTTCTAATAATTCAAATTGATTATGCCATATTTTAATTTGAAAACTTTGAATTGATATATAGTATTGCTAATGCAATATTCAAAATAGAAACATTACAATTTATATATTTGCATCTATTATATATTAATTTACTAAATTCGCTACCAGATGAACTATTGAACTTCTAAATAGTAGTTGTTAAATCGAATATTGCATTAAAAGTTTTGAATGTGGATATTCGATCTAATTATGAACAATCAAAATAAAAATAACATTTGAAAACCAGAAAAAACATTAGCTTTCTGAATTTTAATGGATTTTTATTGTTATCAACATTTGATTGTCCAAAACGAATGTCCACAGGACTATTCGTCCTAGCAAACGAATTACACTTTCAGCACATTTGCCCATACCTAGGGGTCGATCCGATAAAAATCGTCGTCCGCAAAAGCTGGCGACGCCAATATTTGCGCGGGTTTGGTATCCTATATACGGCATAACCTAGAAGTTACGCGCGTATATTTCTGCCGTCGCCCGTAGTTTTTTGGGCCATAGGCAGGTATACCAAACCCGCGCAGTTTGGTATCCAATATACAGCGTAAGGACTTACGTGGCGAAAATGGAGAAATCTTACTCCATTTTCACCTCGCCACAAAAAGCAGCCATAAGAAGCCTTACGCTGAGTATTGGAGCCCCGTAACTCCCTTAACTGGCTGCTAAATAAACCTAACACCTAACGCATGCGCAATGTCTATCTACCTGTCAACCGCGATCTGCTAAATAAAACCTAACATCTAACGCATGCGCAATGTCTATCTACCTGTCAACCGTGATCCCCCGCCTCAATCCCTAATAAAGTATTTAACCCCTAAACCGCCGCCATCTACATAAACTAACCCCCTACTGTGAGCCCCTAAAACCGCCACCATCTAACTGATCTATCCCCTAATGTGAGCCCCTAAAACCGCCACCATCTAACTGATCTATCCCCTAATCTGACTTCTTACACCGCCGCCAGCTATATTAATATTATTAACCCCTAATCTAATATCCATAAAGTAATAAACTCTATTACCAGCCCTTAAAAGGGCCTTTTGCAGGGCTTTGCCCCTAAGTTAACAGCTCTTTTGCCCTATAACCTGCCCTCCCTACACCGCCGCACTTATATTAATGGTATTAACCCCTAATATAAGCCCCTTACACCGCCGTCATCTATATTAAAATTATTAACCCCTAATTTAATCTACCTACCCCGCCGCCAGCTATATTATCTATATTAACCCTAAGTATATTATAGTTAATATAGTTATTACATTATATATATTAACTATATTAACCCTAATTATTATTATTAATTATATTGTAGCTATCTTAAGGTTTATATTTATTTTACAGGTAAATTGTTAATTATTTTAACTAGGTATAATAACTATTAAATAGTTATTACCTATTTAATAGCTACCTAGTTAAAATAATTACCCAATTACCTGTAAAATAAATCCTAACCTAAGTTACAAATACACCTACACTATCAATAAATTAAATAAACTACAAATATCTATCTAAAAATACAATTAAATAAGCTAAACTAAATTACAAAAAAAAACAAACACTAAATTACAAAAAATAAAAAAAAGATTACAAGATTTTTAAGATAATTACACCTATTCTAAGCCCCCTAATAAAATAATAAACCCCCAAAATAAAAAAAATTCCCTACCCTATTCTAAATTAAAAATAGTTCAAAGCTCTTTTACCTTACCAGCCCTTAAAAGGGCCTTTTGTGGGGGCATGCCCCAAAGAAAACTGCTCTTTTGTCTGAAAAAAAAAACACAATGCCACCCCCAACATTACAATCCACCAACCACATACCCCTAATCTAACCCAAACCCCCCTTAAATAAACCTAACACTACCCCCCTGAAGATCTCCCTACCTTGTATTCAACCCGCCGGGCAGAACTCTTCATCCGATCCGGGCGATGTCCAATCAAGCGGCAAAGAAGAATTCTTCATCCCGGTGATGTCTTTCTCCAAGCGGCAGCAAAGTCTTCTTCCATCGGGCAGCATCTTCCATTAAGCGGCATCTTCAATCTTCATTCTTCACTCCTCCAACGCGGAGCATCCATCCCGGCCGACGACTGAACGACGAATGAGGTACCTTTAAATGACGTCATCCAAGATGGCGTCCGTCGAATTCCGATTGGCTGATAGGATTCTATCAGCCAATTGGAATTAAGGTAGAAAAATCTGATTGGCTGATTGAATCAGCCAATCAGATTCAAGTTCAATCCGATTGGCTGAACCAATTTATTATTTTATTAGGGGGCTTAGAATAGGTGTAATTAGCTTAAAAATCTTGTAATCTTTTTTTTATTTTTTGTAATTTAGTGTTTGTTTTTTTTTGTAATTTAGTTTAGCTTATTTAATTGTATTTTTAGATAGATATTTGTAGTTTATTTAATTTATTGATAGTGTAGGTGTATTTGTAACTTAGGTTAGGATTTATTTTACAGGTAATTGGGTAATTATTTTAGCTAGGTAGCTATTAAATAGGTAATAACTATTTAATAGCTATTATACCTAGTTAAAATAATTAACAATTTACCTGTAAAATAAATATAAACCCTAACATAGCTACAGTGTAAATATTAATTATATAGCCTAGGGTTTATTTTATAGGTAAGTATTTAGATTTAAATAGGAATATTTTAATTAATAATATTAATATTAGATTTATTTTTATAAGAGTTTAGTTAGGATGTTAGAGTTAGATAGGGTTATTATACTTAATATATATATATATATATATATATATATATATATATATATATATATATATATATATATATATATATATATAATATAATATAATAACGATATTAACTATATTAACCCTAATATAATTAGGGTTAATATAGTTAATATATATAATATAATAACTATATTAACTATATTAACCCTAATATAATTAGAGTTAATATAGTTAATATAGCTGGCGGCGGTGTAGGGGGATTAGATTAGGGGTTAATACATTTATTATAGGTGGCCGCGGTGTAGGGGGATGTAGATTGTAGGCAAAAGAGCAGTTTACTTTGTGACAAAGCCCCGCCAAAAGCCCTTTTAAGGGCTGGCAAAAGAGCTGAATTCTTTGGGGCATGCCCCGCAAAAAGCCCTTTTAAGGGCTGGCAAAAGAGCTGTTACTTTGGGGCAATGCCACGCAAAAAGCCCTTTTCAGGGCTATTTGTAGGGTTAGACTTAGGTTTAGTGGTAGGGATAGTTTAGTATTTTAGGGGTTAAATAATTTAATATAGATGGCGGCGGGGTAGGGGGATTAGATTAGGGGTTAATAATTTTAAAATAGATAGCGGCGGGGTAGGGGCTCACTTTAGGGGGTAGGTAAGGTAGATGGCGGCGGTGTTAGGGGCTCACTTTAGGGGGTTATAGATTTAATATAGCTGGCGGCGGTTTAGGGGTTAATAACTTTATTAGGTAGCGGCGGGCTAGGGGTTAATACATATTTTATTGTTAGGATAGTGAGGGGGGATAGCGGATAGAGGGTTAGACGTGTCGGGCTATGTTAGGGAGGCGTGTTAGACAGTGTGGGTGATTGAAATTTGTACTTGCGCAGATTTCTGGACATCGCTGGTTTATCTGACTTACGGCATGTTAACATCTGACGGCGCAGTATATGGGATAGCTCGAGTTGCGAGCTGAAACTGCGGGCGACGCGGGTTCCCTCGCTTGCGCCGCAAACTACGATCTATATCGGATCGCGCCCCTAGTGTCTGTGCGTAACAGCAACATATGAGTGTGTATCTGTGTATGCATGCATGCTTATGTCTGTACAGTATACAACAGAAGTGAGTACACCCCAGTGCAATATCACTTAAATGTCAAATGATTCAAAATTGTATAACCTAACAGTAACTGCATTACGTCTAAGTTTTCCAGTAGGGTATTTGCTCTTATGTAAAATTAAAATCTAACAGTTTAAATTTACTATATTAAAAATACTGTCCCCAAAGTAGGAAATCAATGCAACAAAAGTCAGTGCACCTTTCATTACTGAGATTCAAATCTTTTATTTTTTTCAAAACTTTGCATGTCCACCTTTATTTTTGATGACAGACTCAATCCTCCTTGGCATGGAGGAAACTAGTGTCAAACACATTTCTGGAGAGATGTTCTGCCCTTCTTCAGAGATAATTTTTTTCAGCTGCTCTTTGCTGGAGGGGTTGTGTTGCACTACCATTCTCTTTAAAATACCCCAAGGTGTTCTACTGGATTCAAGTCAGGTGACATACTTGGCCAGGTCATAGTTTTCACTTGTTTCTCCTTTAGAAACTTTTTTGTGAGTTTGGCAGTGTCCTTTGGATCATTATCATGCTGGAATATTCATCCTCTACCAAACTTCTGGAGACTGGGAGTCATCTTGTCAGCCAGTATTTTGGTATATTGTAGGCATTTATGGCGCCATCTATAAATGTCATCTCCCCAACACCTTTTGCAGTCATGCAGCCCCATATCCTCACACTACCACCTCTATGATTCCCTGTTGGGACTATGCATTCACTGTAATAATCCTGACCAGGTTCACACCAAACATGCTGCACCCTATCTGAGCTGAAAATTGTATTTTGGTCTTGGCCATCTTACCAAATAATGTGCTCCCAGTATTCATCAGGCTTTTCATGTTGTTTAGCAAAGTTTAATCTTGCAGTTTTGTGCCAAAGAGCAAGCAAGGGTTTTTTTCTTGTATGCTGTCCATAGAAGTTGACATTTTGCAATGTCCTTAGCACTGTCTGAGCTGTCACAGAAACTCCAATTTATATTGATAATCCCTGAGCCAAATCTAAAGCACTTGCCTGTTGCCTGTTAATCAGAGATAGATTGTGCAAGTAGCGCACTGTCCGTGGCATCATTTTAGGAGGACAGTTACTGTGGCTCTGATTTTTGGCACTGTGTATCGATCTATACCTCCTGATTACTGCTGCAATTGCATTTTGACTGATTTTTTAGTTGGTCACCAATCTTACTGTATCCTTTTCCATCTTTGTGAAGTCTCACAATCAGATTTTTCAATTCCACTGCCAATTCTTTTCCATGTGGAGACAAGCAGACTTTCAGATAGACACAGCCCATTTGTCAAAAAATTAGACTGTTCTGGTAACTATGCTCAGGCAATTAGGCTAATTGGAAATAATAGGTGTACTCAATTTTGCTTAAATGATCTAACTTGTGTGTCAGTGACCACAGGTGTATTCACTTTTGTTGCATTAAGTTTCTACTTTAGGGCCTGTATTTTCAATATAATCTTTCTAAAGTATTTGTTTTTGACTGTTTATAGTAGGAAATACTCTACTTGTAAACTTAGAAATAAAACAATTATTGAGAGGTAATACGATTTTGAATAATTTGATAATTAAGTGATATTGCCCGGGGGTGTACTCACTTCTGTTGTATAATGTACACTGTCAGAAAAAAGGGTATGGTTGGGGTCCGTTTGTGAACACTTAGGGTACAACTGCTGTGGTTGTACCCTCAATGGATCATAATTACACCTTAAGGAACTAATATGTACCATTTAGCGGTAAATAAGGTACAAATATGTTTCCAACTGTCAAAGGGTCCATGTCTGTACCATTTAATCCCCCAAAAAAGGTACAATCACTTGTGACTAAAAGGTTGAGGGTGATGGGTGGTTCAAGGCTGCCAAACCCTGCAAGTCCATATCATTTGTACAGCTCAATTATTCATATTCACATAAATGTCAGTCACCCAAAATGAATGCAACATACATGTTGTACAGAAAAATAATTATGTTCAATTGTTGTTGGTAATATGCAAGAAGTGGGCAAAGCAAAAAAATACTTAAAGTGACAGTCTACACCAGAATTGTTATTGTTTAAAAAGATGGATAATCCCTTTATTACCCATTCCCCAGTTTTGCATAATCAACACAGTTATAATAATATGTTTTACCTCTGTGACCTTTGTATCTAAGCCTCTGCAGACTGTCCCCTTATCTCAGTGCTTTTGACAGGCATGCAGTTTAGCCAATCAGTGCAGACTCCTAAATAACTACATGGGAGTGAGCATATTGTTATCTATAGGACACACATGAACTAGTACTGTCTAACTGTGAAAAACTTTCAAAATGCTCTGAGCTAAGAGGCGGTTTCCAACGGTTTAGAAATCAGTTTGAGCCTACCTAGGTTTAGCTTTTGAAAAATACCACCAAGGGAACAAAGCAAATTTAGTGATAAATGTCAACTGGAAAGTTGTTTACATTTTCATGCTCTATCTGAATCATGAAAGTTTAATTTTGACTAGACTGTCCCTTTAATAACCCATATATAAAATGATACTGTGTTGCTGGTTCTAAATAGCAAACAAGCACTTAACATTTTAATGTTTATATTTAGAGCATCAAGATGTTAACTCTTAAACATAAAGCAAATGTATTAACTAAAATTACAAAGAAAAAAAAATGTTTTAAACTCTATAAAATAAACAAGAGCTGTTTAAGAACCAGTTTTTTAAAAAATAAAATAAAATTGTAACCATTCCCCAGTCACATACATGGACATTGTGTAATACGCCATAGCGCCATCTGTTGGTTGAAAGTTCCTTGACATGTGTAACACAGCTCCATCTATTGGTAGCAGGTTCATCACCAAAATGTGTACTGTGGAAATATACTCATTTGCATATATTTTGCATAGAGTGACAATTCAATGTATGGTTGTGAGTTTTATCATTTATCCCTCCCCAAATCCCCCCTCTTTTCGTTAGAGTTATATTTTATTATTATGTTGTTTTCTATATGTTTTCTATATATTTATGTTTTATGTGGCATGTCACCCTAAATTAAGTGGGGTATTTTTGAGTCTAGTACAGAGTGATATAAATCACATTTAGTAGCTCTTTTTGGAACTGGTTGTTTAGCCTGGCTCAATCAAGTGGTTCTGTAGCAGTCTTTGGAATTGCTACATTGCTACAGTTAAATATACAAAGTTTTTTTAAAACTGCAGTGTGGCTGTTGTGATACTGCCTGAAAATGTACACATTAATTGAATGCATATATGAATGTTATATAACAAAAATAATGGAACAACATATGTAATAAGCTGTGTTGAGTACAAATTTGCCATCATGAGGTACATAGGGCTTGTCACTGGGGCAGTACCCTTAAAAAGCCAAATTTGCACCATTTTTAAGGGTACTATATGGTACCATAGGACTGAGGTCCAATCTAGTCACCAAAGGTACATATTTGCCTTTGAAAGGTACAATCTGCAAGGGTTCCAATTTGTACCCATTTTAAAGGGTACAGCAGGTGTACCTTTGAGGGTACTGCCTCAGTGACAAGCTGTTGTACCCCTAAAGGTACAATTTTTGCAATTTTTTTCTGACAGTATATATATATATATATATATATATATATATATATATATATATATATATATATATATATATATATATATATGTGTGTGTGTGTGTGTGTGTGTGCTTTTGGGTGCATACCTTAATGCAATAGGCTGAGTACCCCTATAATTCCTAAATAAAAAGGGGAACAAGTAAACCTCTTAACTTTTATAAAAAGAAATTCTATAACTTTGTTAGAGGAGTTATACATAAAGAATTTGTTACATTGTTTAAAATGCTTTAAATATATATATAGAAATATAACAAACACATTTATTTTAGGGTACATTTGGGGATTTAATTTCACAAGTTTAACTGGAGATTTCAGTAGTGAATGCCTCACATCATTAACAATCACAAAGATAGATGAGTGAACTTTCCCCATGAAGGACAAAAACAAAAACATTTGAAATAAAATTGAGCATTTTTGTGCACTAGTAAAGTTAATTAAACAGATAGCAAATGAGTATTCATAATGTTAAGGGAGCAGTTTAGCAATCAAGCTAATTATTCTTTTGAGTTTCAACTCATTAAACCTGGAATGTTTTAAATGAAGGAGCTCTTGTAGAAAATCAGTCTACTATTCAAACTGTGGTATATATTTAATTTATTGTTAAATCTATAGTGTGAACTGACAAATATACTCCCTCCTCTTGGAAGGCATACTGTTTTGTTACGGGGAAAATATCTAATGTGAAGGTAGATCAAGATATATTAATTTAAAACACAATGCTTGGAATGTACAGACCGTGTTACGCTCAGCAGTACCACTGGGAATCGTATTAGTGCACTGCCAGCGAATAGTTATTTTCCAGAGGCAATTGTAATGAATTTTGTTGTGGTTTTACTTGGTTGCATTTCCCTTCCTTTGGAGAGCTATCGTCCCATGAGACAGCCTAAAGAAGGATAGTCTATAGGCATTCCAAGCATAAATTTGCATTTATTCTAAACAAAACACATATTTATTTTACACCTTCTATATGCAGTAAAAACAATATAACATCATTAGCAAATAGTAACAACTTTATGGAAACATTTAAATAAATAATGAAGATTAGTTCAGCATTTATAGTAAGCTTCATTAAGTAAATTTACTAGTACCAGATTAAAGGGACATACAAATACAAAAAGAAAATGCTTTAATGTATTGCCTTTTATTATTATACGCTTGCCTGCATATAACTAGGGGTTCAATCATAATTGTTTGACAATTGTCAGCAGGATAGTAGCTCCCAATCAGCACTTTTCATACATTTTCTTATATTTTCCGGCTGCGGAAATCTTGCTTTTTGACCTTGAGATCTTTTTGAATCCCGCTATTGTAATTTATAGAAGTTGTGTCAAATTTCTTCAGATGAGATATTAATTCACACACACTTCTTCTTGGTTCTTGGTCAAAATTGCACAAAAAGCAAAAAACATTTTCTAATAAATCAATTAAGAATAAAAAATGTATATTAAACACTTTTACAGTAGTATCAATATATATAAGCTATCCATGCCCATTATACCCACAATAACCTGTTCAAATATATTGCAAAGGTTTTGCATCATCAATGCTAATTTCACTCATATTGCACATTATTAATATTACACTCTGTACAAAAATATCATTCAAAATCCCTCTAATATAATATCTGCAAAATGGCCTCTGTATTTGTATTTTTGCTTCCATTTCAATTTTTAATGCCAGTACCAAGAACTTGACAACCAAAACACACAAACAATATGGTTATAGAAAACATTATCACGGCCGGCTGCGGCAGATTATTATCAGAAGCAATTTGTAATTGTGATCATTCAAAAACCATTGCTAATAATAGGGCCAGTCACAATCCTTTTCTACTGGTTTTCAACAGAAAATCACTATTATAGTCTATGGGGATTGTATAGATAAAGCATTAGATAAACATTTCTCAGGGATTGTTATCAACCCCAATATCGGACAACGTTTAAATCTTGATACTGGCTGCAAAGGGGTGAGCCACTGACAAGAAGCATATGTATAAAGCCATCACTCCTTGGTTAGCTCCCAGTCATGCAATGCTGCTTCTGAGTCTATATAGCTATGTTCCAACCCATGCTTCAACAAAGGTTACCAAGAGAACAAAGCATAATTGGAAAGAAAAGATTAGAGGTCTTTTAAAATTTCATGCTCTATCTAAATTATGAAAGTACAATTTTGACTTGCATGTCTCTTTAAATATCCTAGCTATGAGTTCATTTTAATAATTTAACCTCAATACACAATATATAATTATAATATGTATTTTAATTTTTTTTTTTTTGTGAATTGGTTTATGAATTGTGAAGCTAGATAAAGCACAATATAAAAGGCTTAATATGTCAGGGAAGATTCACAAAATATTATTTGAAACTTATTTTATTTTCTGTAGCTGATATTTATTAACAGCATTAAATAGCACATGTTGCTATGGTATAGTTGAGCCCATGACACCTGTAAGCTGCCAGGAATTTTAAGTGATTTGATGGATGTTTTACTATGCAGAGGCTTCTAGAAATGTAGATATAAGACTTGGTTTTGTTGTTATTTAGACATTTCTCTATACTGCTGGAAGTAAAGAGGATGTAACAGTTATCTGTCTCTGGTTTATAGCTAGATACTGCTGTTTCATTGGCATCTGATTTAAAAATACATCTTAGATTGCTGCTATCACCCACGGATACAATGAGGAAACATCTTAAATATATAAATCAGGTTGTGCCTGTTGTGTAATTATTGTTGTTGTGGCCATCAGTGTATAATTAATTTGCCATCTTAAACTATGACTGAAAAAAAATTGACAATGTTCTATACAAATAATTTAATGCCGTTAACCATACAGAAGGATGTGCTCAATACTGAAAGCCCATTCACAATTCCAATCTGTTTGCCTGATTGGCCAATGAGGATTTTTACATCTTGAGGTTTGGCGATGAGGTTTGGATGAATTGATCTGTGTTACTGTTATGATGAAGACCACAAGGAGTTCAAGTATAAAAAAGATTTTTGGACTTTTTTTTATAATTTAAGGGAAAGGAATCATGTAGGGAAGAGAGTGTGCAATGGAGATTCACACACAAATGGGTATTGTAATAGTTTAGTGGAGGGATAATAAAGATGGGGGGCATGGAGTTGGTGTCTGTGGATGGAGTTGGTGTCTATGGTATAGTCAGATATTTGCTCTGTCTTGCTGTGAAAAGCTTATTAGACTTAGAGAAAGGCAGCCTGCAGTGGCTTAAAAACAGGCAGATATTTAGAGTTTTAGATGTTATTAAGTATATTAATACAACAATATTGGTAAGGCAAAACTGGGGAATGGGTAGTAAAGGCATTACCTATCTTTTTTAAACAATAATAATTTTGAAGTAGACTGTCCATTTAAAGGGACATAAAACAGGTTGAGATGTGTGCATATCCTAAAAGGGCTAATTAATTAAAAAATAGTTTGCATAAAAAAAATTGTTTAAAAATTGCTGGCAAGTATTTTAAAATCATTTTCAAAAATAAGCAAAATGAATTACATAGCTAAAATGTCTGGAGTAGTTAACTCCAAATCCACCTCCCCTTATCAGTGTTTAGACACAGATATTGGCATCTATTTATCAAGCTGTCAACCGCAAATACGCTGGAATTCCGCAGCATATTTGTGGCGAGCCTGATTCCCCTTAGTTATCAAACCCTACAGACTGGCAAAAGTAGAATGTTGTGACGTAACATACGATCCGCCGGACTCAGTCCGACACAGATCAATGCTTACGTCATTACAGATGTTCCGAATGCAAATTCGGCACAATCTGACTACTTTTGCTAGTTATCAAATGTCTACCAGGTACGCTCGGCACTATTCCTGCCCAGCGTACCTGGTTTTCAATCCGCCGCCATAGGAATCAATGGGAGTCTGAAAGCAGCGAAAGCTCATGTTCGCTGCTGCCTGATATCCCATTGATTCCTATGGTAATGTTTACAGCTAACACCCTAACATGTACCCCAAGTCTAAACACCCCTAATCTACCCCCCCTACACCGCCGCCACCTACATTATACTTATTAACCCACCACTACCGGAGCCCACCGCCACTCTAATAAACTTATTAACCCCTAAACCGCCGCTCATGGACCCCGCCGCAACTAAATACAATGTTTAACCCCTAAACCGCCGCTCCCGGAGCCCACCGCCACCTACATTATATTTATTAACCCCTAATCTGCCCCCCCTACACCGCCACCACTATATTAAATTTATTAACTCCTAATCTGCCCCCCTACACTGCCGCCACTATATTAAATTTATTAACCCCTAAACCTAAGTCTAACCCTAACCCTAACACCCCCTAACTTAAATATAATTAAAATAAATCTAAATAAAATTTCCCAGCATTAAATAAATGATTCCTATTTAAAACTAAATACTTACCTATAAAATAAACCCTAATCTAGCTACAATATAACCAATAGTTACATTGTAGCTATGTTAGGATTTATTTTTATTTTACAGGCAAATTTGTATTTATTTTAACTAGGTAGAATAGTTACTAAATAGTTATTAACTATTTACTAACTACCTAGCTAAAATAAATACAAATTTACCTGCAAAATAAAACCTAACCTAAGTTACAATTACACCTAACACTACACTATAATTAAATTAATTGCCTAAATTAACTACAATTAAATAAAATTAAATAAAATTATCTAAAGTACAAAAAAAAACAATAGGATTTTTCCTACCTTAATTCCAATTGGCTGATAGAATTCTATCAGCCAATCGGAATTGAAGAGATGCCATCTTGGATGACGTCACTTAAAGGACCTGTCATTGTTCAAGAAGACTCCGGATGAAGACGATGCTCCGCGTCGGATGTCTTGAAGATGGAGCCGCTCCGGGCCGGATGGATGAAGATAGAAGATGCCGTCTGGATGAAGACTTCTGCCCATCTGGAGGACCTCTTCTGCCCGGCTTGGATGAAGACTTCTGCCCGTCTGGAGGACCACTTCGCCCGGCTTTGTTGTGGACTTCGGCCTGGTTGGGTGAAGACTTCTCCCGGTAAGGTGATCTTCAAGGGGTTATTGTTAGGTTTTTTAAGGTGGTATTGGGTGGGTTTTAGAGTAGGGTTGGTTATGTGGGTGTTGGGTTTTAATGTTGGGGGGATTTGTACTTTATTTTACAGATAAAAGAGCTGATTACTTGGGGCAATGCCCCGCAAAAGGTCCTTTTAAGGGCTATTTGTAATTTAGTGTAGGGTAGGGCTTTTTTATTTTGTTAGGGGTATTAGATTAGATGTAATTAGTTGAAAAATGTTGTAATTTTTTATTATTTTCTGTAATTTAGTGGGGGTTTTTTTGTACTTTACTTTAATTTTATTTAATTTTATTTAATTGTAGTTAATTTAGGGAATTAATTTAATTATAGTGTAGTGTTAGGTGTAATTGTAACTTAGGTTAGGTTTTATTTTACAGGTAAATTTGTATTTATTTTAGGTAGTTAGTTAGTTAATAGTTAATAACTATAATAGTAACTATTCTACCAAGTTAAAATAAATACAAACTTGCCTGTAAAATAAAAATAAATCCTAAAATAGCTACAATGTAACTATTAGTTATATTGTAGCTGGATTAGGGTTTATTTTATAGGTAAGTATTTAGTTTTAAATAGGAATAATTTATTTAATGCTAGGAATATTTATTTAGATTTATTGAAATTATATTTAAGTTAAGGGGTGTTAGGGTTAGGGTTAGACTTAGATTTAGGGGTTAATACATTTAATATAGTGGCGGCGGTGTGGGGGGGGCAGATTAGGGGTTAATAAATATAATGTAGGTGGTGGCGGTGTAGGGGTGGCAGATTAGGGGTTAATAAATATAATGTAGGTGGCGGTGGGCTCCGGGAGCGGCGGTTTAGGGGTTAAACACTTTATTTAGTTGCGGCGTGGTCCGTTAGCGCCGGTTTAGGGGTTAATACATTTATTAGAGTTGCAGTGGGCTCCGGGAGTGGCGGTTTAGGGGTAAAACAGTATAGTATAGTGTGGGTGTTTAGTGACAGTATACCAATAAAGCTGTGAAAAAGTCGAAGAGCAGCGAGATCGATGACTGTTAGTTAACAACTGTCCGCTCATAGCCCCGTACTTGGTGCACGGCTTTTTGACAGCTTTTTTGGTAATTTTGGAGAGCGTATTCAGGTCTGTGGCAGCGATGTTAGGCGATCTTAGGCGAGCGTATTGGTGCCATTGAATGCAGGTAAATTGACAGCTTGATAAATAGATGCCATTGTATTTCAACTGAGTTCACAGCTTCTATGCATGCTCCAGCAGATAGTCCCTATTCACTTTTGTATTCTACCAAAAGAAAGGCAGCCTGCAGTGGCTTAAAAACAGGCAGATATTTAGAGTTTTAGATGTTATTAAGTATGTTAATACAACAATATTGGTAAGGCAAAACTGGAGAATGGGTAGTAAAGGCATTACCTATCTTTTTTAAACAATAATAATTTTGAAGTAGACTGTCCATTTAAAGGGACATAAAACAGGTTGAGATCTGTGCATATCCTAAAAGTGCTAATTAATTAAAAAATAGTTTGCATAAAAAAAATTGTTTAAAAATTGCTGGCAAGTATTTTAAAATCATTTTCAAAAATAAGCAAAATGAATTACATAGCTAAAATGTCTGGAGTAGTTAACTCCAAATCCGCCTCCCCTTATCAGTGTTTAGACACAGACATTGGCATCTATTTATCAAGCTGTCAACCGCAAATACGCTGGAATTCCGCAGCATATTTTTGGCGAGCCTGATTCCCCTTAGTAATCAAACCCTACAGACTGGCAAAAGTAGAATGTTGTGACGTAACATACGATCCGCCGGACTCAGTCCGACACAGATCAATGCTTACGTCATTACAGATGTTCCGAATGCAAATTCGGCACAATCTGACTACTTTTGCTAGTTATCAAATGTCTACCAGGTACGCTTGGCACTATTCCTGCCCAGCGTACCTGGTTTTCAATCCGCCGCCATAGGAATCAATGGGAGTCTGAAAGCAGTGAAAGCTCATGTTCGCTGCTGCCTGATATCCCATTGATTCCTATGGTAATGTTTACAGCTAACACCCTAACATGTACCCCGAGTCTAAACACCCCTAATCTACCCCCCCTACACCGCCGCCACCTACATTATACTTATTAACCCCTAAACCACCACTACCGGAGCCCACTGCCACTCTAATAAACTTATTAACCCCTAAACCGCCGCTCATGGACCCCGCCGCAACTAAATACAATGTTTAACCCCTAAACCGCCGCTCCCGGAGCCCACCGCCACCTACATTATATTTATTAACCCCTAATCTGCCCCCCCTACACCACCGCCACTATATTAAATTTATTAACTCCTAATCTGCCCCCCTACACTGCCGCCACTATATTAAATTTATTAACCCCTAAACCTAAGTCTAACCCTAACCCTAACACCCCCTAACTTAAATATAATTAAAATAAATCTAAATAAAATTTCCCAGCATTAAATAAATGATTCCTATTTAAAACTAAATACTTACCTATAAAATAAACCCTAATCTAGCTAAAATATAACCAATAGTTACATTGTAGCTATGTTAGGATTTATTTTTATTTTACAGGCAAATTTGTATTTATTTTAACTAGGTAGAATAGTTACTAAATAGTTATTAACTATTTACTAACTACCTAGCTAAAATAAATACAAATTTACCTGCAAAATAAAACCTAACCTAAGTTACAATTACACCTAACACTACACTATAATTAAATTAATTGCCTAAATTAACTACAATTAAATAAAATTAAATAAAATTATCTAAAGTACAAAAAAAACCAATAGGATTTTTCCTACCTTAATTCCAATTGGCTGATAGAATTCTATCAGCCAATCGGAATTGAAGAGATGCCATCTTGGATGACGTCACTTAAAGGACCTGTCATTGTTCAAGAAGACTCCTGATGAAGACGATGCTTCGCGTCGGATGTCTTGAAGATGGAGCTGCTCCGGGCCGGATGGAGGAAGATAGAAGATGCCGTCTGGATGAAGACTTCTGCCCATCTGGAGGACCTCTTCTGCCCGACTTGGATGAAGACTTCTGCCCGTCTGGAGGACCACTTCGCCCGGCTTCGTTGAGGACTTCGGCCCGGTTGGGTGAAGACTTCTCCCGGTAAGGTGATCTTCAAGGGGTTAGTGTTAGGTTTTTTAAGGGGGTATTGGGTGGGTTTTGGAGTACGGTTGGTTGTGTGGGTGGTGGGTTTTAATGTTGGGGGGATTTGTACTTTATTTTACAGATAAAAGAGCTGATTACTTTGGGGCAATGCCCCGCAAAAGGCCCTTTTAAGGGCTATTTGTAATTTAGTGTAGGTTAGGACTTTTTTATTTTGGGGGGCTTTTTTATTTTTTTAGGGGTATTAGATTAGGTGTAATTAGTTGAAAAATGTTGTAATTTTTTTATTATTTTCTGTAATTTAGTGGGGTTTTTTTTTGTACTTTACTTTAATTTTATTTAATTTTATTTAATTGTAGTTAATTTAGGGAATTAATTTAATTATAGTGTAGTGTTAGGTGTAATTGTAACTTAGGTTAGGTTTTATTTTACAGGTAAATTTGTATTTATTTTAGGTAGTTAGTTAGTTAATAGTTAATAACTATTTAGTAACTATTCTACCAATTTAAAATAAATACAAACTTGCCTGTAAAATAAAAATAAATCCTAAAATAGCTACAATGTAACTATTAGTTATATTGTAGCTGGATTAGGGTTTATTTTATAGGTAAGTATTTAGTTTTAAATAGGAATAATTTATTTAATTCTAGGAATATTTATTTAGATTTATTGAAATTATATTTAAGTTAAGGGGTGTTAGGGTTAGGGTTAGACTTAGATTTAGGGGTTAATAAATTTAATATAGTGGCGGCGGTGTGGGGGGGCAGATTAGGGGTTAATAAATATAATGTAGGTGGTGGCGGTGTAGGGGTGGCAGATTAGGGGTTAATAAATATAATGTAGGTGGCGGTGGGCTCCGGGAGCGGCGGTTTAGGGGTTAAACACTTTATTTAGTTGCGGCGTGGTCCGTTAGCGCCGGTTTAGGAGTTAATACATTTATTAGAGTTGCAGTGGGCTCCGGGAGTGGCGGTTTAGGGGTAAAACAATATAGTATAGTGTGGGTGTTTAGTGACAGTATACCAATAAAGCTGTGAAAAAGTCGAAGAGCAGCGAGATCGATGACTGTTAGTTAACAACCGTCCGCTCATAGCCCCGTACTTGGTGCACAGCTTTTTGACAGCTTTTTTGGTAATTTTGGAGAGCGTATTCAGGTCTGTGGCAGCGATGTTAGGCGATCTTAGGCGAGCGTATTGGTGCCTTTGAATGCAGGTAAATTGACAGCTTGATAAATAGATGCCATTGTATTTCAACTGAGTTCACAGCTTCTAGGCATGCTCCAGCAGATAGTCCCTATTCACTTTTGTATTCTACCAAAAGAAACCATAGATATAGATACAGCCATAGAAGGAATTGTTTGGGGGGAGTTAGAGCTTTACAATTTTTAAATCTATAGTTTTGCTTATTTTTAAATATCATTGCGCTGATTTTCAAACTCCTAACCAAGCCCCAAAGTTTTAAAGTATACTGATGTATTCCTACTCCAGCTTACTCCTGTTTTGTTGGAGTCTTTTCATATGCAGAGGAAGTGGGGATTGTATTTTTATTTATATACACCCACTTTCAGTGGGTTTTCCTGCTAACCTTTTTAACAGAGCTAAACTGAGAGCTTCTAAGTAAGTTTTTAAACTGTTGTATACTGGATTTTTATATCAGTATCTGTGCATAGTATTCGTTATAGCAGTCTCTATTACATGCAGTTAAATGAAAATGAGTTTATTCTGTCCCTCTAAGGTTAATTTCTATTAGGAAGTGTTGGTTAAAGTTTAATGTGCTGGGGGGTGGGGGGACTGTGGCAACAAGGTTCAGTTTATTGCAACAAGAAATTTTGTGGTGAGGGCTAACTAGTGTGAGAGGATCCATCTGAATAAACCCTTGTGATTTGCTGGACAAGATTCTCAACGCCAGATTCTCACCACAGAATGAAAGATTAAAGAGTTCAGAGATTCCATTTGATACAAGTATACCAAGCAGACTCCATTGGGAATGATTCTGAAAATAAAGACCCAAGTAAAGACAGACAAACTCTGGATCAGACCGATTGAGGTGTACCTAACCATCATCTCCCTCCCAAAGCTTCACAAGATTGAGGTTACCTCACAATCTTACCTCAAAAGATTGAGGTTAGCTCTGGTAAGCAGAAAGACTTTATTATCATATGATTTCTGCCATAGGATTACCTCTAGAAGCGAACTGTGCTAATTATTTTACATCCGCAGTTCAAAGTATTTATTGACTTTTTAAATAGAGACAATACTTATCTGTGCGCCATTTGTTTATTATTGATTTTTGCTTTCATCCTAATATATATATATATATATATATATATATATATATATATATATATACTTTTGTACAGTACTGTGCAAAAGTCTTAGGCCACCACCACCTTTGTCATTATAGTAAAGTTTTAATGACCATCCATATTTATTTTTGGTCTCTTTATCAAGATACAAACAGAAAATACAGGAAATATGTACACAAAATATAAAAAAAAACACAATATTCAGAACAAAATGGCGTCTTCAGGCAAAAGTCCGTATTTAGTATGACTCCCTTGGCACTAAGCACATCTTGAACTTTTTTGTTTAGACTGTCCTGCAGTTTCCTAAAGTAATCCATTTATACCAGGCTTTTTTCAGCACTTCCCAGAGTTCTTCTTTAGATTTGAATTGTCTTTTTTTTTTCTCTGTCCAGGTGATCCCATAATGCCTCTATAATATTCAGATTAGATATAAATTAGATATTACAAATGATAAAACTATGAAAAAGAGGTTCTAAAGAACCTACGAAGTAGAAGTGATATAGTTATTAAACAAGCAGACAAGGGTGGGGGTGGTGGTTATCATGAACAGTACTTACTACCTTGAGGAAGCATATAGATTGCTGGGGGATACACAGACCTATAAGAGACTTCAAAATGATCCTGTGGACAAATATGTTAAACAAATAGAAATATTACTTAAGGATGCGTCATCTAATAGTTTAATTAACGATTCAGAGCTAAAAATTTTAATGGTGCAGAATTTCAGGACCCCAATTTTTTATTTTCTCCCTAAGATCCACAAGAATTTAGAGAGGCCTCCGGGTTGACCTATAATATCAGGAATCCAGTCAATAACATCTAACCTCTCATAATATATTGATTATTTCTTACAGGGTTATGTGAAAAGTCTACCCTCATATTTGTCCGATTCTACACATTTTTTTAATATAATAGAGGCAGTAGACTGGCAGGAGAACATGATTTTGGTGACGTGTGACGTGAGTGCACTGTATACCAATATTAAACATGATTTGGGTATAAAGGCAATAGACTATTATTTGAGTCAAGATAGTAACATGTTAGAAAGCAACAAAATTTTATCCTTGAATGTATTGATTTTATTCTGAATAAGAACTATTTTAAATTTGATGATAAATACTTTTTACAGATCAATGGAATGGCTATAAGCACACGGTTCACACCCAGCTATGCAAATTTATTCATGGGGAGATTTGAAAATCAATTAATAGAAAACTCACCATGGGGTGCGAACCTTGTGCTCTATAGGCGTTTCATCGATGATATGTTTTTTATTTGGAAGGGAGACTTGGAGCTTTTAAATTTATTTATAGAGGACTTACATTAAATGATAATAATTTTGGATTGAATTTTACGCATGAGTTTAGTTTTAATAAAATTAATTTTTTGGATATCGAGTTAGAAATAGTCAACGGACAGATACAAACAAAAACATATTTTAAGAAAGTTGACTCAAATAATTATATTGACTCCAATAGCTGCCACCATGAAACCTGGAAAAGGAATATACCAAAAGGCCAGCTTCTAAGAAAGCAGAAAGGTTATGATAAAAATAGGGTTGAAAAATTAGCTGCAGAAGTTAAAGTTGTAGTTAGAAAAGTATTACTAAAAAGAAATATAAGAAGGAAGAGAAAAAGGTAAACAATGATATGGATATACCCTTGATTATGACCTAATCATCGCAATATAAACATTTTGAAAAAATAGTGAATAGACATTCGCACCTTCTCCTGAAAGACCCACTACTAGGTACGAGTTTGAATAGAAAACCCAGATTCATTTATAAGAAAGCACAAAATCTTAAAACATTATTAGCTCCAAGCGAATATAAAAAAGAAAAATAATATGATGTTTGATCAAGGTATCAAAGACTTGGGAGGGAAAGAAATTAGAAGGATTTTTCCCATGTCACTTCTGCAAATCTTGCAAGTATAGCAACAAATTAAAAGAAATTAAGTCACCAAAAACAGGGAGAGATTTCAAAATAAATGGAATTATACGTTGCACAGATGTAAATGTGATATATTTGATAAAATGTGACTGTGATTTAATCTACTTAGGTCAAACAAGTAGGAAATTGAAGGACTGTATTAGGGAACATTTATTGTGTATTGAACATAAAAGACAGGACACAGTACTTTATAGACATTTTTCAGAAGTACATCAGGGTAATATAAAAAGTATGAAATACTGGGGGATTAAAAAAGTATTACAGGATGGCAGAAGGGGTGACATAGAGAAAAAACTATTGCGCCAAGAAGCCGAACTAATATTTAATTTTTGATCACTATCCCCTATGGGTCTTAATAGCGAACTTGATCTAAACTACCTATTTTGAAATAGGAATAAATGTTTTGAAAATAGTTTTTAGTATAGAAGGCCCTATAGAATCAGAGTAGATTGATCTATAAGGAAGGTAGTTGGTTAAATTTGATAAATAATTATAAGCTACAACCCAAGTCTCTTTATATTTATAGATTAATATTTATAGATTTAATCAATCCCCCTTTCAGTAGTATAGACCAATTTTTATCAATTCCTAATGAGACAAAACGGTTTTATATTATTTATAAAAAAATCTTTTTGGTATTAACTTATCCTCTGGTCATATGAATTTTAAAGAGAAAATTTTATAAAATTAGTATTTGTATTGTTGTCTTCATTTTTAAAGATTTTTAAAGATTTCTATAGATTTTCATAGATATTTATATATATATATTTTTATTATTTTTATTAGGATTGTGATGTATGGATACATTTCCTTTTTCAGTATAGCTCTTAAGAATTATATTTTTTTTAAAAAAGTTTTAAAAGATGAGAAGCATTCCTAATAGGTTGTATTTTTAACATTTTACACCCATCAATTATAAAATTTATAATAAAATTTATACAACAATTGATTGAATTAGACTGCCAATATTTTCTATTAATGATATGTTTGGAATGGTCCAATCAAGAAAGTAATTTGTGAAATTCGAACTTAGTTTTAAATTCCAAATAAAAGAACTGAGGATAAATATATTGACTATTATTTTCACCTATAATTAAGTCCTTTATTGTATAACAAAGGGTTAATAAAACATTGCCTTTAATAAAAAATTGCCTTTAACTGAGAAAAAAGTATCTTGACAAAGAGTCGGAAAGAGCCAACACACGTTGATCTGATCCACAGCTTCATATGATAAGTAAAGCCAGACTACTGGTTATGTGATTCTAAGCCCTGTTTGTGTGAAATAACAGGTGAAGAACTTTGGAAAGTTTGTACAGCTTAACTCCCATAACCGCAACACAGCGTTAGATTGGGACACTGAAAATTCGGTCCGTCTGACTTGCTGCTGGGACGATAGGAGTTGAAGATTTAAAGAACTGCGCAAACTACCATACGAGGAGTTGATTGGTGAATTGAAACACCGGACCTTTAAGGTAAACAAATCGGGGATTCAACAACCGCTGACGAGCAGCATCTCAAACATCGTTCTGTGAACCTTAAGTCGACCTGGGGCAGTGCAGGCACTAGTAACACCGTTCCAGCTGCCTTGATGTAAAACAAGGTACTATCTCCCCAAACTTTTGAGTGGTATAAATATTTTAAATGAATCATATTGTGGGAATCGACATGCTTAAAATTGTTGATAAATTTGAACAGACTTCTGTGAACACGATTATACACTTGACACGCTAACAGGGAAGTGCTATATTGGAACCACAGTAAATTCCAAAGGCAAAACTAACTCAGTGAATTAATCTTTGTATCAATTTGTCATCAATTTCGCATTTGTATCAAGTTTTTTACAATTAATTTAAACTAACGTTTGAACTAGTATATTGTATATGCATTATGTATGATTAGTTTTTTGTTTTATTAAATTAGTTATTTATGATAGGACACCGGTGTCTTTTAGCGAATTCTATTGCCATTTAGTTTATTCTATGTAATACATTTTAACAGTGAATAAAATTGTGATTATTTATTTATTGCAAGAAATTTCTTCCTTGTTGGACATTCTTATATATATTTGATGGTAAATGTTTGGTAGACTAAGGAATTGAACTGATAATCTACACTCTTATTACTAATTTTGAGCGGATTGCCCTTTGGGTGCCCCCCACATTCATTTTCTTTTGTCTATAATATTCAGGTCTGGACTCCATGACTGTCAGTGTTTTATCAGCTGTTTTACTCTCCAAATATGAAATATCTGCATTAGCAGTGTGCTTGGGATCATTATCATGCTGAAAAATAAAACTATTACCAATCAGGCACTTTCCAGAAGGAATAGCATGATGAATTAAAAACTGTCTTTTCAGCATTCATGATCCCATCAATTCGGACAATATGGGCAACAGCAGAAATTCAGCCCCAAAGCAGGACAGACCCTCCACCATGTTTCGATGAAGCCTGGAAGCACTCATTCTTCCATCTCTCTTCAACTCTTCTTCTCACATTTTAGACCCAAAAATTTCAAACTTGTATTCGTCACTTCATAATACTCTATTCCACTGATCTTCAACCTGTTCATCTTCTTAAAAAGTGGTTTCTTGGCAACTATCCCTCCACAAAGACCTTTCCTTATTAGGCTTCTTCAGACTGTAGAAGGGTCAACTTGGCATCTTGATGAAGCTGCCACATGCTGAGCAGGTCCTTGCTGGACTTCTTCCGGTCTCTCAAAGAAGAAACTCTGAGAAACTTCTCATCAGATTTTGAAAGTTTTCTTCGCTTCCCAGTACTTTTTTTTTTGTCCTTGACCTCTCCTGATTTTTCAAATTTCCTTATAACAGCTTGAATACCACATCTTGAGTATCCAGTTTGTTTGCTGATTTCCCTTTGAAAGTGGCCTTCCTGATGCAAAAGTATGATTTTATGTCTGTCAAATTCTGTGATCTTTGGCATTTTAAATGGAATGATGTGATTGAAATGTGGTCTTATTAGCAAGCTTCCAATGCATTAAACTCATACCACATGTGTATGTAATGCTCAAGCATGTATTGCACAAACCTGGTGTAATAGAACCTTTTCATAGTAGTCATTTTGACATGAAATAGTAGGACAAATACAGGTGTTAGCAATGACATTAATTAGGGTTCTATTCTATTTAGGTTTGCGAGAGCCAGGTTCCTGCTATTGCTCAAGTGTAAAGTTGAGGTCACACTTAATACTTGGCATTTTAGCCTATAGAAGCTGTTTTTTTCTGATTGGTTTCTGTTTTTTAATACTGCATACAAATATCCTTTATTTTCTGGTTGCATTCTGATAAAGAGACAGATAAATAATATATTATATATATATGTTCATTATACGATTGCTAAAACAAAAAATCTAATGGTTGCCTAAGACTTTTGCACAGTACTGAGTCTATATGTATATATATATATATATATATATATATATATATATATATATATATATATATGTGTGTGTGTATATATATATATATATATATATTTATATATATATATATATATATATATATTTATATATATATATATATATATATATATATATATATATATATATACAGGGAGTGCAGAATTATTAGGCAAGTTGTATTTTTGAGGATTAATTTTATTATTGAACAACAACCATGTTCTCAATGAACCCAAAAAACTCATTAATATCAAAGCTGAATATTTTTGGAAGTAGTTTTTAGTTTGTTTTTAGTTTTAGCTATTTTAGGGGAATATCTGTGTGTGCAGGTGACTATTACTGTGCATAATTATTAGGCAACTTAACAAAAAACAAATATATACCCATTTCAATTATTTATTTTTACCAGTGAAACCAATATAGCATCTCAACATTCACAAATATACATTTCTGACATTCAAAAACAAAACAAAAACAAATCAGTGACCAATATAGCCACCTTTCTTTGCAAGGACACTCAAAAGCCTGCCATCCATGGATTCTGTCAGTGTTTTGATCTGTTCACCATCAACATTGCGTGCAGCAGCAACCACAGCCTCCCAGACACTGTTCAGAGAGGTGTACTGTTTTCCCTCCTTGTAAATCTCACATTTGATGATGGACTACAGGTTCTCAATGGGGTTCAGATCAAGTGAACAAGGAGGCCATGTCATTAGATTTTCTTCTTTTATACCCTTTCTTGTCAGCCACGCTGTGGAGTACTTGGACGCGTGTGATGGAGCATTGTCCTGCATGAAAATCATGTTTTTCTTGAAGGATGCAGGCTTCTTCCCGTACCACTGCTTGAAGAAGGTGTCTTCCAGAAACTGGTTGAGCTTGACTCCATCCTCAACCCGAAAAGGCCCCACAAGCTCATCTTTGATGATACCAGCCCAAACCAGTACTCCACCTCCACCTTGCTGGCGTCTGAGTCGGACTGGAGCTCTCTGCCCTTTACCAATCCAGCCACGGGCCCATCCATCTGGCCCATCAAGACTCACTCTCATTTCATCAGTCCATAAAACCTTAGAAAAATCAGTCTTGAGATATTTCTTGGCCCAGTCTTGACGTTTCAGCTTGTGTGTCTTGTTCAGTGGTGGTCGTCTTTCAGCCTTTCTTACCTTGGCCATGTCTCTGAGTATTGCACACCTTGTGCTTTTGGGCACTCCAGTGATGTTGCAGCTCTGAAATATGGCCAAACTGGTGGCAAGTAGCATCTTGGCAGCTGCACGCTTGACTTTTCTCAGTTCATGGGCAGTTATTTTGCGCCTTGGTTTTTCCACACGTTTCTTGCGACCCTGTTGACTATTTTGAATGAAACGCTTGATTGTTCGATGATCACGCTTCAGAAGCTTTGCAATTTTAAAGGGACACTATACCCAAAAATTTTCTTTCATGATTAAGTTAGAGAATATAATTTTAAACAACATTCCAATTTACTTCTATTACCTAATTTGCTTTATTCTTTAGATATACTTTAATGAAGAAATAGCAATGCACACAGTGAACCAATCACAGGAGGCATCTATGTGCAGCTACCAATCAGCAGCTACTAAGCATATCTAGATATGCTTTTCAGCAAAGAATATCAAGAGAATGAAACAAAATAGATAATAGAAGTAAATTAGAAAGTTGTTTATAATTGTATGCTCTTTCTAAATCATGAAAGAAAAAATTTGGGTTTCATGTCCCTTTAAGAGTGCTGCATCCCTCTGCAAGATATCTCACTATTTTTGACTTTTCTGAGCCTGTCAAGTCCTTCTTTTGACCCATTTTGCCAAAGGAAAGGAAGTTGCCTAATAATTATGCACACCTGATATAGGGTGTTGATGTCATTAGACCACACCCCTTCTCATTACAGAGATGCACATCACCTAATATGCTTAATTGGTAGTAGGCTTTCGAGCCTATACAGCTTGGAGTAAGACAACATGCATAAAGAGGATGATGTGGTCAAAATACTCATTTGCCTAATAATTCTGCACTCCCTGTATATATATATATATATATATATATATATATATATATATATATATATATATATATATATATATAGGTATAGATATATACAAAATACTATCAGATAGTATCAAAATACTATCAGATATGTGTAGAAATATGTATTTAAATGAACAAATAGAACAAAGTCTGTTATGTGAAGAACATTGGAATGTGAAATATTAATATTTTCATGTTGAGTTAGCGCACTTGAGAATATGCGATCGGGTTTGTGTGCGAGAAGGTTGTTAGGTTCTTCCACTTTTTTTCTCCATTGACTTCTGTAGGGGAATACGTCATCGCTTGCAAGCTTTTTACACTTGTTGGGTTAGAGCATGAGCAAAAACTGTTAACTTTCAACTTGTAATACAAGCACAACCTGACGCATGCAAAAAGCTTACTTCTAGCGCAGATTACGCTTGAACGGGAGCATTAATAACCTTTATTAAAATAGTTACATAGCCATAAAAAATATAATTTTCATAAAATGTATCCAGTTTCTATAGTCTAAATGACTATATTTTCTGAAATCAGATAAAAACTAGATTACATTTATCAAAAGTTTAGTGCTCTGAGGGCAGTAACCATTAAGCTTCTCTTCAACTCCTTCACTGCTTACATGAACATTTAAAATATATATATATCAGTGCTCATTTTACACTCTGCCTTGGTGTGATGTGGGATAATCTTGCCGGAATTCATTGTGATCATGAAGTAAACTTCCTTAAACCATAACTCCCAACATTTGCCACATTATTTCCGGGGTGTGGAAGGTTAAAGAGCTTGTGGCAGTTGTATTTTGTGAGCAAGATCAAAAAGAAGGGGGGAGTTACATACAATGAGCAGGGTTACTGGCTTTCTATGGCCATATATGGACATGCTGTGGGCATTGCTTGATAAGGCCCCAAAACACTGAGGGACTGTCGGTGGGATGTGGGCCCTACCTTCTGACCCCTAGCAATCTCACAGAATGCATGACGATTTGGAGGTATGTTGAATTGAGGAAGAAAGTGGCGTCCCGGCACATGTTAGATGCTCACTCCCTCCAATCCTTCGACAACAGAACACGGTCATTGGTGAAACTTGAAGGTTTCATATCTTTATTTTTTACTAGAGAAGTTTAAGGGAATTTTTCTTGCCAGCTTTATTCGTGTATGTCGCATCACTTATAAATGATGCAGGAAAACACATGCTAATACGCTTCAGTATTGTGTTTTGCTTATAATAATGACTAATAAAGTTTTTTCTGCTCAAAATCCTATTTCAGCCCTTCTGTGCTAGGAGACAGTTCCAATAAAACTAATTTCTTTGCTGTGTTCTTTTATTTTATACTTTTTTTGTAGGAATATTTAATGGTAATAGCTGTTGTATCTGGTCAGTGATAACAGTTGCATTTCCAATATTGTTGGGAAAAGGATTGAACAGCCTTCCTAATTACTGTCTTGTATTTGGCCAATAAATCATGTAATAATTTAAATATGTGGTGTCAGTATTCTCATGAGATACACAGACAAATGTAATTTAGCAGTTCTTTATGTGAAATGCTTTTTTTAAAGAGATTTATTGGACATTATTAAGGCAATATGTCATATTTTACATTTTGTCTTCTCATTATGGCTTTGTATTAAATAAAATATAGACTGTAAAGAAAATGTTATTAGAGAAAAATACACCTAGCAGAGGTGTGAATTACTTTATTAATTAATATTAGATTTGTTTTTTTCATTTATTATTTTTCAACATATTTAAAACAATACAAATTATTCATGTGCAGAAAAATAATAATAATTATCTCAATATTTAATTTCAATATTTATTTTGTCTAATTTTCCTGTATTTAAAGGGACATGAACCACATATTTTTTTTCTTTCATGATTCAGCTAGAACATACAGTTTTAAACAACTTTCCAATTTACTTATATTTTCTGATTGTATTTGTTCTCTTGGTATCCTTTGTTAAAAAGCATACATAGGTAGGCTCAGGAGCAGCAGGGCACTACTGGGAGATAGCTGCTGATTGGTGGCTGCACATATAGCTTCTCATTGGCTCACCCAATGTGTTCAGCTAGCAACCAGAGGTGCATTGCTGCTCCTTTAGCAAAGGATACCTAAGAGAATGAAGCAAATTTGATAACAGAAATAAATTGGAAAGTTGTTTAAATGTGTATGTTGTTTAAATTTTTAAATTTAAAAATGATGGTTTCTGCATTATTTCTCATTACAAAAATAAATTTATATATTTCATTTTATTTTATTTAATTTCATTTTATTTTAATTTAGGAATGTAAACAAGATTCGTATGTCACCAAATAACCCCTGTATTGCCGTCTGAGTATGTCACCAAATAACCGCTGTATTGCCGTCTGAGTGATATTCTCCTTGTGGAGTATTCAACGGTAGGGCTAGTGAATACCTAGCCCCCAAGGGGAAATGTAGGAAAGAAAAGTTCTATATATTAAGAGAACGATTCAGTGGAGGCATAAAAAATGTCAATATTGCAGAAATGCACGGCAGTGGATACAATAAATTCCATTACATCATATTATATTTACACTACAATATAATAAACCATTATATTGTTGCTTTATTGTTATAATAACAATAATAGGGGATAGAAACTGGTGCCGCAGAAAAGGGAACGTAACCCATGGCAAAAAATCTCTCTCATTGCCAATAATTAATTAGATCATACTTGGAGTTCAGGCCAGTGGGTACACGGGTCTGGAGTCTGAAGATCCAAAACATTTCCCTCTTCTGCAGCAACCTATCCCTATCCCCTCCCCTTGGTGGACAGGTAACTCTTTCAATAGCCTGCCATTTCAGTGTATTGACACTGCTACGATGGTATTTAGCAAAATGCTGCACCAAAGGTGTGGATGCCGTACCTGCCTGTATAGTTGACAGATGATTACGTATGCGTACCTTAACCTCTGTTGTAGTAAGTCCCACGTACTGTAAATGACACTGGATACAACTGAGGACATAGACCACATATGTGGAGGTACACTTTAGACATGTTTGTATGGGGAACCTTTCACCTGTCACCTCTGATTTAACATTATCCGCAGGGAGGACAAACTCACACACCCTACATTTGTTGTGACATTTGAAAATGCCCCTATGTGTAAGCCAGGAGCTCTGTCGTGTATCGGTTTTGGGTAAGACTGATGGTGACAACATGTTACCTAAAGTGCTTGTTTTCCTATAGGAACACCGCAATCCCTTGGAGACACAGTTCTCCAATTTGTCATCTGCAGCAAGAAAAGAGAAGTGTTTTTTCACTATTCTGCAAATGTCCTGATATTCCTGACTGTATTCTGTAACAAAGGTTACTCCTTTGTTATGTTCCTCAGATAGACTGAGAGCATTACTTTTTGTGTCCAAAGTTTGCTTCCTATCAAGCGCATCAACCTGATTTCTTGCTTTTTTGATGACATGGGAACTATACCCTCTACTCTTTAATCTGTTTGTCAAATCTTTTGATTGTTCTGTATATTTATCAGGTAGTGTGCAGTTGCGCTTGACCCTAGTGAACTGTCCCTTGGCTACCGCATAGGGTACGTGTCTTGGGTGACAACTACTTGCATGGAGGAGTGTATTTCCTGCTATGGGTTTCCTAAAAATCTCAGTAATCACCCTTCCATCATCCATACCCTTGATAGTGATGTCCAAAAAGTTTATTTCATTTTCACTCAGTTCATAGGTAAACTTAATTTCAATATTATTGGAATTCAAATATGCCGCAAAAGATGTAAACTGCATTGTGCTCCCCTTCCATACAAGAAGGAGATCATCAATAAAGCGAACATAAAAACAAATTAGATGTCTGTAGGAATTTCCATCTCCAAAGACGTGGGACAGCTCCCACCAACCCATAAAGAGGTTGGCATAGGAGGGGGCAAACTTGGCCCCCATAGCTGTCCCACGTCTCTGGAGATAGAACCTGTCCTCAAAAGAAAAATAGTTGTGAGTTAGCAAAAACTTTAATACTCTGAGTATGAAGCACCGAAAGTCCTCTGAAAAATCAGAATAATGTTCCAGAAAAAAACCAACCGCTGTAAGGCCCTCCTCATGAGGGATCGAGGAGTACAATGCTACTACATCAATAGTTGCCCATTTATAGCAAGCACTGTTCCACTTAAGTTTGTCCAGAATCATTATTACATCCTTCGTATCCTGGATGTAACTATGTAGATTCTTAACAAGTGGTTGTAGAATACTATCAACCCATTGTGACACATGTTCCAACAGAGAATTAATACCACTCACTATTGGACGACCCCTGACTTCTGTCAGGGACTTATGGACTTTGGGCAAATGATGGAAAATGGGCACAACTGGATGATCCACCACTAGAAATTCAAAGGTTTTTTGATCGTAGTGCCCTTCCTCCAGCCCATCGTCCAAAATGTCCAATAGATCCTTCTTAAATGTAGTGGTAGGATCCCTATCAAGGGGGATATCAAGACTTTTACCTTTGGCTTATATAAGCATATACATATATACAGGGAGTGCAGGATTATTAGGCAAATGAGTATTTTGACCACATCATCCTCTTTATGCATGTTGTCTTACTCCAAGCTGTATAGGCTCGAAAGCCTACTACCAATTAAGCATATTAGGTGATGTGCATCTCTGTAATGAGAAGGGGTGTGGTCTAATGACATCAACACCCTATATCAGGTGTGCATAATTATTAGGCAACTTCCTTTCCTTTGGCAAAATGGGTCAAAAGAAGGACTTGACAGGCTCAGAAAAGTCAAAAATAGTGAGATATCTTGCAGAGGGATGCAGCACTCTTAAAATTGCAAAGCTTCTGAAGCGTGATCATCGAACAATCAAGTGTTTCATTCAAAATAGTCAACAGGGTCGCAAGAAGCGTGTGGAAAAACCAAAGCGCAAAATAACTGCCCATGAACTGAGAAAAGTCAAGCGTGCAGCTGCCAAGATGCCACTTGCCACCAGTTTGGCCATATTTCAGAGCTGCAACATCACTGGAGTGCCCAAAAGCACAAGGTGTGCAATACTCAGAGACATGGCCAAGGTAAGAAAGGCTGAAAGACGACCACCACTGAACAAGACACACAAGCTGAAACGTCAAGACTGGGCCAAGAAATATCTCAAGACTGATTTTTCTAAGGTTTTATGGACTGATGAAATGAGAGTGAGTCTTGATGGGCCAGATGGATGGGCCCGTGGCTGGATTGGTAAAGGGCAGAGAGCTCCAGTCCGACTCAGACGCCAGCAAGGTGGAGGTGGAGTACTGGTTTGGGCTGGTATCATCAAAGATGAGCTTGTGGGGCCTTTTCGGGTTGAGGATGGAGTCAAGCTCAACTCCCAGTCCTACTGCCAGTTTCTGGAAGACACCTTCTTCAAGCAGTGGTACAGGAAGAAGTCTGCATCCTTCAAGAAAAACATGATTTTCATGCAGGACAATGCTCCATCACACGCGTCCAAGTACTCCACAGTGTGGCTGGCAAGAAAGGGTATAAAAGAAGAAAATCTAATGACATGGCCTCCTTGTTCACCTGATCTGAACCCCATTGAGAACCTGTGGTCCATCATCAAATGTGAGATTTACAAGGAGGGAAAACAGTACACCTCTCTGAACAGTGTCTGGGAGGCTGTGGTTGCTGCTGCACGCAATGTTGATGGTGAACAGATCAAAACACTGACAGAATCCATGGATAGCAGGCTTTTGAGTGTCCTTGCAAAGAAAGGTGGCTATATTGGTCACTGATTTGTTTTTGTTTTGTTTTTGAATGTCAGAAATGTATATTTGTGAATGTTGAGATGTTATATTGGTTTCACTGGTAAAAATAAATAATTGAAATGGGTATATATTTGTTTTTTGTTAAGTTGCCTAATAATTATGCACAGTAATAGTCACCTGCACACACAGATATCCCCCTAAAATAGCTAAAACTAAAAACAAACTAAAATCTACTTAAAAAATATTCAGCTTTGATATTAATGAGTTTTTTGGGTTCATTGAGAACATGGTTGTTGTTCAATAATAAAATTAATCCTCAAAAATACAACTTGCCTAATAATTCTGCACTCCCTGTATTTACTGGGAACACACAGTTCCCATAGACCGCAATGTAAAGGGACTTTGCAGTTGCATTTTTTTTTCTAACACTCCACACCCGCCAACTTTATCCCCCAAAATACTACCTAGTGCAGTTATTTTATTAAAAATAAATATGCTGGTATTAAAATTAAACAGATCTCTAATCTGTTTAATTTCATATATGCTAACTGCTACCGTGATAATGTAGTGCTCCACTTGTAATCTAGCCCTTAGTGTTTAATTTCCCTTTAAAGTGAAAGTAAATGTTAGCCCTTTACAATACATCCAGGTATTGTATACATTAAAAATATTAAGATCGCCATATTTTTTTATTTTAATTATGTGAATTTTGACTTTTATTTTAAATTTAATTTCTCCTACCGTTATCCTTCATGCTCCGCCTATCTTCCACTTCCTATGCTTCTGTGTGTTGACGTATAGAGCGGTCCCACCCGCTCTATACGTAGGTCAAATGCGCGTTCACAAGCACAGTGCGCATTGCGCATGCGTGAATTGCAGATCTTAACTTCAATGCGCATGCGACTCTGTGATGATCCGGTGTACAAAGCGCATGCGTGAATCGCGGGGGAGACCTAGTTGCCGAGACGCAGTCTAAACTGATGACATCCTCTGCTGTTCTCAAAGAAAAGGTGTGCGCATGTGTGAATCGTGAACGCGCTTCCTAAACAATGATGTCAAAACAGATTTGCCGCATGCGCAATTCAACACATAGGCGGATGACGTCGGCCTCACGGCCGCCTAATGGCCAGAAAGTCAATTGGTCGATGTTAAAACGTCATCAGGAAGTAAAATGAGAGACAAAAAACGGGTTGAATTGTAAGTCTGAAAATATAGACTTTATTTGAGGCGAAAATGGCATTTATATCAAAATTAGTACAAAATCATGAATGAAACTATAGAACTGAGGAGAGCGAAGTGCCTAACTTTACCTTCACTTTAAGAATCAGTGGTCATGCAGTAAGCAGGCTTGTATGAGTGACCTTGCATCACAATGACTCTAAAGCTGCTTCCATTTCTTATATTTAGTAAGAGCATTAAGTTGCATAATGGATGTTATTTGTTATTAGAGTAAAGAGGAAAATGTTTGTTAAAAAAATAAATAAATAATTAAACTAGACATGTTCGTTTCTTTCAGAATCGAAATTCGGACGAATTTGTCAAATTCGGAGCTTCAGATCAATTTAAATTTCTGAATTACCCTAGCAACGAAACTAAACTAATCTAAATGCATTTGTAACAAATAAATCTGAATTAGTTTGGATTTATTTGTTACATTCGAATGGCCATGGACTAATCACAATTACACTAGTATTGTACAGTATATCACTCTGCTAGCTCTGTGCAGGGCACATTATGTAGCTGGTACTTGTTAGGTTGGTACTTAGGTGGGATGTGCTGTGTATTACACAAGTATTATGTACTGTATATTAGGTTATACAAGTCTAGATTAAACCTTTTTTATGCACCTAATGTTTCTTTGGCTCAGGCCAATGGTTTGGTGTGCGGTAGTCCTTTAAATTTGATAATCCTTACTGTGGCGATCCTAGTCACCTTGTAGGGATATAATGGGAAATATTGGACACTGTGATGAGAAAAAGGGGAATTTAAAGGTACATGAGATCCAAAATGTTTCTTTCATGATTCAGATAGAGAATACAATTTTAAACTACATTCCAATTTACTTGTTATCTAATTACTTATTTACTTATTATCGAATTTGCTTCTTTCTTTAAATATCCTTTGATGAAGAAATAGCAATGTACATGGATGAGCCAAACACACAAGGCATCTATGTTCAGCCACCAATCAGCAGCTACTGAGCCATTAGATGTGCATTTCAACAAAGGATATCAAGAAAATGAAACAAATTAGATAATAGGAGTAAACAGGAAACTTGTTTAAAATTGCATGCTCTTTCTGAATCATAAAAGAAAAAAAAAATGTGTTTCATGTCCCTTTAAAGGTAAAATCAATTTAAAATGTTGAATAATACATATTGCAGTGATTTCTATTTCATATAGGTTTTTGCGTGGTGCTTTTCTTGCCTTTGCAATGTACCCTTTATCCTTTGGTCCTATCATAGTTTAAGGTATAGTAGTTTTTTTTTATTTTAACCTGTTGTGTTTTAACACTAATGTGATAGACAAAGCTGTTTTACACAAGTTGAAAAGGTTTCAGTTCCATTACTAAATCCTACTTATAAGGCAAGAGTTGCACTTTCATTTTTTTTCTCCAGAATGAGTTCCTTTTGTTTTGAAGTTTGAGATTCTAAGACCCAGAATAGGGGCAGGGGAGATGGTTTTGCATATATACCTGTTCAAGGTATGCTTTAGTATATTACCACTTCCTATTATCCTCTGAAATTTTATTTTTAGTAGTACATCAGGTTACTGTGTATAATATCTTTTTGCACATGTTATTTGTAATAAAATCATTCAGGTACTATTTTTTATTTATTTGTTAAATTAGCACTATTATTTAAGTATTAATTTACTTTAAGAATTTTCTTTCATGGAGAACAATGAAGGCTCTGACTGTTTAAATAACTGGATATGTGGGGGCGGGGCTTGGAGCCGTTCAAAGATGGAGCTGTGATTGCAGAGCTCCGTGACCTACTGCTCAAATTTGGGGTAATAAACCACAATACGAGTCCCCAGCAACACTAAGGATCAAGGCGATAGTGTGAGGAACACATAATGGGAGGATGGAGAGGCTGACAGAAAGCGCTACAAGAATCTGAAAGCACGAAAGCGGTAACGGATAGTAGCCGGACGCCATCTTGCCCACAAGGTAAAGCGGGATGCGACTAGTAAAAAGCTGATAAAAAGCACAAAAGTAACCGACCCGCAACGGAAGGACACAGACACTTCACCGCGGACATAAGGAGAAAGTCCGACAACCAAGTAAGGCTTGAAAGGCATAAATGGCCATATTTCACACAGATTACTGAGGGGAAGCACTCGCTTACAATAAAGGCAACATTAAGACAAAAACAAAAGCACATAAGCACCTAAGTGCTGACTATAAGCCTATATGAATCAAGAGGGGTGTGCAGTAAAAGTTCTCTTTTGAAACACAAGACAGAACATAGCATTTCAATGAAGCGAATGTAACCTATACCATTCTCAACTAAGAAGGGGTCTGCCAAACCTAATGTTTAAAAGTTCAATAACATGGCGCCAAAGGCATACTATATGACAATCAGACTTCAGTGTGGGACATTATGTTTTAATCACTAGGTATTGACGTAAAATAATCCAGCCACTTTAAGATTGGTATGCAGAGGGCGAAGAAAAGCTGCACAAGGCTGCTACGCAGATGAAATGTAAAGCTCAGACAGAGTAAATACACCTGCCTCACTACAGCTGGGGATATCTTCGTTGTTAATACAGCAAAGATCCACTACTTAGCCAACATAACTTTCTTAGCTCCATGAGTGAGAGGGGGAACTTTAAATAAGGATCTTTATTGTACGCTGCAGATGATATAAGGAACCACTCAAGAGCCCTCATACCCTGATATCAGCTGTAAGTGAAAAGAAACAGTCATATAACTGGGAAAGCAGAGACTGGTAAGACACTGGCATCAATTTACACCCAAACATAACCGACTGACACATAATCTATCATACGGACATATCTATTCTTCTAAGTGACATCTTTTCTGTCGGTGGGATTGGACATACTTTTTCTAACTTGTTAACGGGTGCATAATTATCATCATGTCGGTCAGGAAGCACAATAAACCCTCCCAAGGGCTTAAACCCTCAGCAGCTACCTTATTCTTCAAACCAGCAAAGGGAGAAAAAGCACCAGAAAATGCCAATACCGTCACAGAAGACGATGCAGATTCTGACATAGACTCACAATTGAATGAGGAGGAAGCTATACCCACTACAAAAGCTGACCTAAGAGCACTAGTGTCAAAACAGGACATTAATAAGAACTTTGATAAATTATGGGAGAAATTCGACTCCTTCCAAAATACCATTACTAATAGCCTTGCAGAAATAAAACAGGACATCACAGACTTAGGCTCAAGAGTAGACACATTGGAAGAAGCTGAAATCAGCACTACAGAAGATGTGACAGCTCTGAAACATCAACTGTCTGAACAGCAGCAAGAACTGACGGAGATACAAGACAAGTTGGAAGACATTGAAAATCGAAGTCGTAGGTGTAACTTACGCCTAAAAGGGATACCTGAATCGGTCTCTAGAGATGAGCTACAAATCTATTTGCACCAACTCTTTCAAGCGATTACAGGCGAAGCTGCTGATGAAAAATTTCAATTAGAAAGGGCTCACAGAGCTTTAAGAGCCAAACCGAGAGAAGATGCACCACCCAGAGATGTAATTGTGAGATTCTCCAGATTCCCAGAGAAAGAAGAAATACTGGCGGCAGCCAGGAAAAACCCTACTTTCAAATTCCAGGGGACAGTTATTCAATTTTATCAAGATTTGTGTGTCAAAACACTGCAACGAAGATTCCATCTAAAACCACTAACTACCCTGCTGCGCAAGAGTCAGATCAGCTACCGCTGGGGGTTTCCCTTCAACTTACACATCTTCCACAATGGGAAATCTCTAAGTTTGAAAGATCCTTCAGAAATCCCTGAGATCTGCAACAAACTACACCTAGATGTTCCAGATTTACCACAAGTTAAACCCCCAGAGGACGGGTCACAGAAAGCATCTGACGCTGGTCAGCCACAAAGGCAGAGGTGGACCAGAGTCATGAAGAGAAAAACCAAGACATGACATTTCTTCTCAATGAACAGAACTGATGGTTTGTTAATATAGGTGTACACAGGATATTTGTGTAGGGGGAGATGTTTTACTATTTTCATTGTATTGCCATCTCTAACTGGGAGATGGGATCAAACCGATATGCACTAAAGCTCTACTGTTAGAGGTCCAAGTTTAGAGAGAACATGGTAAAGGTCAGTGTAGGGGGTTTACAGTAACCAAGTGGAGCAATGTTAGATAGATGTCACAAGATAGGGGCTTATCTACCTTCCAGATTACTTAAGTCTCAAAACCTTAAATTTTGTTTAGCTTACATTAGGCTCACAAGCAGTGAAGGTAACAAATACTTACAGAATGTTTTTTGACTGTAAGGGGGGGAAAGGGGAGGGATTTACCCTTTTTTTCTTTGTTCTTTATTTAGCTCTTAATTGTGAGAGTAATATGTTTTTTCTTATTGACAATGTTGATGTTTTTGTTATGGTTTATGTGTTAATATTTTGTTTTGCCTGCTTCTTTGACATAACTAGGAAACGAAGCTCATATCTGTACTGGCTATGGAAGACTGCTATAGATAAACAAAAGGTGGATCCGCGGGGGGAGCCCCAGACCAAAAAATGTGAGTAATGACAGGTGACATCAGACTTATTACCCATAATGTGAGAGGCTTAAACTCAGACTTGAAGCGTAGAACAGCGATGAGCCAATATGCTAGACTAAAGGCTAATGTAATATACCTACAAGAAACACACTTCATCAAAGAAATTGTCCCAAAGTATTGGTCGAGGAATTTCACACAACATTATCACTCTACAACAAATAAAAAGAAGAGGGGAGTGTCAATTTTATTGCATAATTCATTGGGTTTGGTGGTGGAAGAGACAATCAGAGACCCAGAGGGGAGGTTTTTGATAATCAGGGGTAGACTCCGTGATAAACAGATAGTTTTGTGCAATATTTATGCACCTAATGAGACACAGATTTCTTTCTTTTCCCACATTTCATATCTGCTCACCCAATGGTCTCAGACTCGGATTTTGATTGGAGGAGATTTTAATATATCTATGTATGCACATTTAGACACAAAAGGGAACAAATTGACTCAGAAACAGTTGAGACACAATTCTCTGGTCAAAAAGATTAAAGAGGTTTTCCTATCACACAAGACAATAGACTCGTGGGACACATTATATGGTAAAACCACGGATTACACATACTATTCTCACGCACATAAAATCTACTCTAAACTAGATTATGTCTACCTGAGCCAAATTTGGATCCCAGACCTACGGGCCTCCACCATTCATGCATGTGCATGGTCAGACCACTCCATAGTTCAGGTGGACATCAAAGAAACATTCCAAACCAGCGCCTCTCGCTCTTGGAACTACGACCCTTCTATCTTACAAAATCCAAATATACATAACTCCATATCTTGTGCATTAGCAGAATACTGGGAACTGAATGCAGGAACCACTAATAACCCGATTAACGCATGGGCAGCGCACAAACCCTTCATTAGGGGATTGCTCATCAAAGAAAAGGCCATTTTGAACAGGACTAATAGAGCCCAAATCGACTCTTTACAAGCACAAATAGACACCCTGACTAAATCACACCAACAAAACCTAGCAGCAGCAACTTTTCAAGACCTGGTATCTAAAAGGACAGAGCTAGCGACAATTCTGAATAAAGCATCTCTTAGAGCAGCCCATAAGTTAAAATCGCAATACTTCTTGTACTCTAATAAACCTGATAAGTACTTAGCACACAAACTTAGGGAAAGGATTAAATCTTTTGCGATCCCATATCTACAGAAACCTGACGGAACTTGTACCTCAAATCCCCAAGAGATAGCAGATAACTTCGCCCAATATTATGCACATCTCTATGACGGTAAGAAAACCAACCAAGACGACCACACGAGACAATTACGACAACAATTTTTAGAGGACGCTAACCTCACACCCATAGATAAACAAACCAATGACGAATTAAATAAGGGAGTGTCAACCAGGGAGGTACTCATGGCAATAAAGGAACTTAAACCAGGTAAGGCCGCAGGGCCGGATGGATTCCCGGGAGAGTACTATCAATTCTTTAAATCCACACTAGTCCCTCATGTTGAAAAATTCTGTAATGATATTATGCAAGGTAAAGAAATCCCAAAAGAAATACTTCAGGCCAAGATAGTGGTGATCCCGAAACCAGGAAGGAACACAAAACTGTGTCAAAGCTATAGACCAATTTCTTTAATCAATCAGGACATTAAGATCTTTACCAAAATCCTAGCAAACAGACTCAAGCGATTCCTTCCTGACCTGGTCCATCCGGATCAGGTGGGTTTTGTTTCAGATAGAGAAGCGCCAGATAACACCAGACGCATGATCACCCTGGTTGACTACCTTAATAAGACAAGAACACCTTCTCTGGTCCTATCTTTGGATGCGGAGAAGGCGTTCGACAGAATAGACTGGGGGTATATGATGGAAGTCCTAGCAAAGTTGGGTTTTGAAGGACCCTTTGTAAAAGCAATTATGGGCATTTATTCACAACCCACTGCACATATTAGAGCGGCTGGATATCAATCAAAACTCATAGATATTAGGAATGGGACAAGACAGGGCTGCCCCCTTTCACCGTTACTATTTGCGCTATGCATAGAGCCCCTTGCAGCTAAGATTCGCTTGACACCAGAAGTTCACGGAGTAAAAATAGGGGGGAATGACTTTAAAATCTCTTTGTTTGCGGACGATGTCCTCCTGACATTGACTAGACCGACGACATCCCTACCACATTTGTATCAAATACTACAAAATTATGCGACTATTTCAGGGTACAAGATCAATTTAGAAAAATGTGAAGCACTACCTATAGCCCTCCCTAGTCATACTAAAAAGGTTATTGAAATTAATTTCACATTTACTTGGGCTAAAGAAGCGATTAAATACTTGGGAGTCAGAATCTCAGGTGATAGTACAGAACTATATAAACTGAATTACACCCCTCTATTCAAAGCAATTAGGAAAGACATCAACTCCTGGAGGTCGGGCGGGTTTTCTTGGTATGGTCGTCTATCTGCTATAAAAATTAACATCTTACTATATCTTTTTAGGGCCCTCCCGATCAAGATCCCCTTACTAGAACTCAACAAACTACAGACTGATCTGGTGGGCTTTCTAAGGGGCAGTAAAAAAGCTAGAATCCCCTCACGTATATTGCTACTACATAGACAACTCAGAGGGGTTGGGGTCCCAAACCTACTGAACTACTACCAAGCGGCGAGATTAGCGCAGACGACTTTATTTGGGAAAAGGCCAAATGATCTGAGATGGGTACAGGTGGAAACCCTATTACTGGGACGTAAACACCCAGATGATATTCTCTGGGAACATATGGGGCAACCACCTAGATATAAACAGACTTCATTCATTAACGACATCCCTTCAATTATTACCGACAGACTCACTGATGAGACCAGTCAGGACTATTATAAGCTCAGAATTTCATTCACAAGTGGGAAAATGGGAAAATAAGGGGCTATACAGGGTAGCTGATTTTCTTCATAAAGGTAAGATGGCCACATATTTACAAATACAGGAGAAGTTAACACCCGATAAGTTACATTGGTTTTTATACCTCCAAATAGCATCAGCCATTACAAAAGCTTTACCCCGAAACAATAGGCAAAGTCTGACATTGCTGGAGGCTTACTCTAGCTCCACCACCAGAAATAAAAAACTAATTTCTCACATATATATAGCGATACAGAAAGCCAAGTATACCTCTAAAACTACAGTAATAGAGTCATGGGAACGGGATATTAATAAGACACAAATGAAAGAAGAATGGGAAGCATTATTACAGGTGGCAGGGAAAGGATTAATAAGCGCAGATTTTAAAGAAAACTGTATTAAATCCACCTTTAGATGGTATCTTACACCACTAGTCACATCGCACTATATCCCAAATGGAAGTAAAAACTGTTACAGAGGGTGTAGGGAGACAGGAACATATATCCACATGTGGTGGGAATGCCCACAAATAGAACAGATATGGACTAACTTATCTAAACTATTAAGTGAGGTTTTATCTGAAAATATCACACTGACGGCATCTCAGGCACTACTCAATGAACACATTCCTCCTTTTAATTCAGCCATAAATACTTTTATCTGTACTCTGTGCACAGATACCAGGATATGTGTGGCTAAATACTGGAAGACAGGAGCACCCTCCTGGGAGGAGGTATTAGAAAAGATTAAAGCTACCTACACACTATCTGAATCCGTGTCATTTATACAAGCTACTCACAAAAGATTTTTAAAAATATGGAACTATTGGATACTGAAGGGAATCTGAGGGACCTTAGATAGACATATAGGAAACCCAGATGTCACAAGAGGTTGACAGTCATAAACAGAGGACACGGAGACATGGGACGTTGACTAACAGCAAAAACTGGTGGTCATTGAAAAAGTGGGGAGCTCCTTCCGTGGATCTACAGTGTGAAGCTTAGGAGAAGCAGGCAAGTTTATTTTATTTTATTTTATTTTCATATTTAATATTTATTTTTATTTTTTCTGATTTTGGTTTTGATTGTTTCTTGTGTTAAAGTGTTTGTAGTTTATTGTTGTGCCTTTTTGATGAGGAAAAAGAGAGGTTCTGAAGAGAGATGAGAATACTAATAGGAAGAGAGGGACTCTCAATGGAAAATGAGAGGGAAATTTTGTGCGACCACTGTCTCCACCTCTTCCTCAGAAAACCTCTGTTTAATTGTTGGGACATACTAAATTGCAGACTCTTTGGGACTACTTTAGGAACTGATATAGACACTATTAGAGAAGTCCCCCCTCAGGACAACTTGTCTATGCAGCTCTTAAGGACAAGTAGGGGACTAGTCCCATGCGAGATTAATGAGGGAGACTGTTTCTCCTTATGATGTTTCATATGTAATGTACAATGACTTCTAACTTTTTCTATGTATGTCTCACAATAAAAATTATTTCAACTAAATAACTGGATGTGGTATTAACAGAAGCATTTACATATTACTTCAGGCCCACTACTGTGCCATCTATAGCTGTTTTTTTATGTTTTTCAGTTTACAACAGTTTAGTCAGATTTTTAAAAGGGTATGGCAGTTAGAAGTATTCTTTTTCATTTTGTATTGCCATAAAATAATGTTATGGCTTCCAGGTTTTTTTATCAGATTCCATTATTTTTGAGTCATTATCTGACATTTCTGACCCTGGGAATGGACTTTCTATTTCAGGAGTGGAATTTTAGTAAAATTTGTTTTTATCTACTATAGAATTCATAGGAAAGAAAGTAATTTCCTTTATGATTCTGCTATTTTTTAGGCAAAACACATTATGGTTTCTTCTCTTCGAGAGTTTGGCAATGGTTCCCATTTTGGCTATTTTCTAGTGTCAAAATAATGTTACATTAAGGGCCATTGTAGAATGACAATATTCCTATGTAAAATGACAATATTATTTTGCTGGAATCAAAGTTAAATATATTTTTACTGAAGTCAGGTTTCTGACCTGGCCCCTTCCAGAGTGGGTAATGAATGTAGCCAGCCCTATTTTATGGTAAGACATAAACCACATTACATTTCCTGGTTGAAGTTATAGGAAAACATATCATTTTAATTATGTAAATACAGTACACATATTCTTAAAAACAATCCTATTGAGACATCACACGAAATATTTTGATACCAAACATGATAAGTCTCGCATAAGAGTTGTCTTAAAGGATTAATATCCAGTAGAAAAAAATATCTTATTTTGATTTATTTAGCTCTAGTTATGTCACTTTTTGTTGACACCCCTCTACCTCATAAAAATCACTCTCCTGAAAAGAGCAGATTGTACCTTGTATCTGTTTCCCCAGATGTTATATATATATATATATATATATATATATATATATATATGTTGCTTTTTTTTTAGATAGTTCTGATAAGATATTGTAAATAGCAGACAGAGAAATACAGGACACATAAAAGAAAAATTAACCCCTGGCATTCTAAAATCCTGATGTCTTCATGACAACATGGCAGCAACAGCTTGTTATGAGTGCTTATATACCAGGTTTTTTAAGTATGAAACCTGGTAGAAACTTGATTTTAATAATATGCAATAAAAAGTTATTTTCAGATAGTAAAAATACATGTATGTTAACTCCCATAAAGACCAAGCTTCAGGACCGTCTTTAACACAGGGCAAAAGGGGCAGCTGCCCTGGGCCCAGTCTCTGTTGAGGGGCCCAAGAGTCCTAAAAAAAAAAAAAAAAAAATTTTTTTTTTTTTATGGTTCATACCAGACTGCTGATGTGACATGGGGAACACACACATTCAGTCCTAATACTGTCACAGTCAAAAGTACTCTGCTTATTTTTTTTTAAAAAACTGTGCCAGACCGTGCCGGTGTCATGTGACATGCCAAGCTAGTGCCATGTGCTGTTTTAGATGTGCACTGAATGCAAAGCCCTAACTCGGCATCCAGCCATTTCCCACTGCATCAGAAAAGGTCCTACTGGGGTTACCACTGTTACCAGGTAACTGCTCTGGTGGTGGGGATTGTTTCTGGGTAGAGCTGACTGTAGGCGCATGCAGCAGAAAGCTGTAGCGGCAGGCACATGAGGATTTGAGCATCTGTGCAGCTGCATACACTGCTCTCTTCAGTCTTGAGGCTGTGTGACTCATCTCACACTGTATCCATGCAGCCTTGGACAGACAGCATCCAGTCTACTGGTCCCCTTAGCCCTGCTCTTTCTGCTGTGGCCCTAAGATCAACTAACTGAAGTTTGTTAGGGGAATAGTGCTTTGTAGAAAGGTGTCAGTGGGAAGAATAAGTGAGTGCACACACGCCCCTCCCCGTGCAGCATTGTCTAGTTCAGCGTGAGAGGGAACTTGTTCCTAGCAAAGAAGCTAGTTCCTAGCATGTGCTGGTGTGGCTGATGTATAGCGTCATGCTGATACTTCACACATTAATGTAAGGTTTATTTTTATAGTTTTTATTTTCTCTCTGTCTCAGATTTTACAGCTTCCCATAGTAGTTCTGCTGTTCCAGTCAGTAAACTTATATTTGTCTGAACCTCCATGCTTCCTCCTTTACCTTGCTTTGCTCCTGTTGGCTGCCCTAAATCTCTTTAACCAGCTAACCTCACACCATAATCACATTCAAAAGAATATTAAATGAATCCACAGTGGAGGAATTTATATATTTATTTACTTATTAGTACTGCTTAGGTCCAGTTTCACATATTGCATTTTTTTTTTTTTAAATGATTAGCCCAGCAGTGGATGATCCACCGCTGGGCTAATAATAATAAAAAAAAAATATTTAGTTGTTTTTTGAGATGTTGGGGTGGAGAGCAAAATTGCATGGGGTGGGGAGGGGGGGGGGGCAAGAATTTTTTTGCCCAGGGTCCAATCAATATTAAAGACGGCCCTGCCAAGCTTGAGTCCCTGTACCATATCCTGCAAATCTGACTGCTTTCTGATTCTATCCCACTCTGTGTAACTCTCTTTTGGTCTGTCAGTTGAGTATATGATTGTAGGCTGTTAAATAAGTATTTTTTGTTGTGATCTTTTCCCAATATCTTATTTCTATTGCCATTTGCTATTTGATGTTCCAGCTTTGTCAATACTTGCTATAATTTGACTAACGGCATAACTTAAAATTCCCCCAAATTCTAATATCTGTTTATTTTAACTTATCTCACCCTGATCTGGCCTTAATCAAAATTCCTATTGACCTTTTTGATTGTCTGTGATCCTGTCATTAGCTAAATTAGAAAACCTAGCTGATGCATTGCAAGGGTTTTACATAGCAAGGGCAGTTAGCACTATCATATTGTATATGTTATAATTTTTAAAGTGAGCAAGTATTTAACAAGGAGTGAATAATGGACAATGCACACCTTTTGTAATATTTTGTTTGGTGTGTTTCACTAACTTCCTTCGGCTCCATAGTTTTATGTTCCTCTTTGCTACCTCTTGTCTATACAACAAACCGTCGGCCAGATTACGAGTTTTGCGTTAGTAGCTTTGCGGTGCTAACGAGCAGTTTTTTCTCACCGCTCACTTACCTGTAGCTCTGGTATTGCGGGTTTTTAGAAACCCGGCGTTAAAAGACAAGAAGTGAGCATAGAGCACAAATGAGCTCCATACCGCACTTCAATACCAGCGCTGCTTAAGTCAGCGGTGAGCTGGTCGTACGTGCTCGTGCACGATTTCCCCATAGACATCAATGGGTAGAGTCGGCTGAGAAAAGTCTAACACCTGCCAAAAAGCAGCGTAAAGCTCCGTAATGCAGCCCCATTGATTCCTATGGGAAAACTAAAGTTATGTTTACACCTAACACCCTCACATAACGCTTCCTCAGAGTTATGTGAAAGGCGCGTCAGGGGCACCTGCACGAGGTTATGGAACCTCGATTTTAATAGCTGACTCAGTCTAAATATTTAATTGCACCGTAGTGATTACGTCTATATACAGTGGCAGTTAACGTTAAATAAGGCCTCTGCTATAGAAGAGACCTTTTTCAGTTAAAGCGTAGCAGATTTCTTTCCATTCGTGGGTAACCTGTGTTCAGAGTTATATATACAGTGACAGTTAATGGTTAAATAGGCCTCCGCTATAGAAGAGACCTTTTTTAGTTCAGTTCAGCATATCTTTCCATTCGTGGGTAACCTGTTGGTATCTTTATACTCAGCCAGGTTGAACTGCAGCTCCAATTTCTATCTTTTTCTCTAAAGCAAAGCGAATAATTGTCTGGCCAAAATGCATACTGGGATTGCAAACCGCTTTCAGCGGTGAATATGTGCTATAAAAGAAATCTTTTTTAGTTCAACTCAGTATATCTTTCCACTCGTGGGTAACCCTTTGGTATTTTTATATTCAGCCAGGCTGAACTGTAACTTTAATTTCTATCTTTTAAAAGCAAAGTTAATAATTGTTTGTACAAGTTGTATACTGAAATTACATTTAGCGATGAACATGTGTATCATGCATATAAAGTGCATTTGATTTTCTAATTAACCATTTGTGTATATAGTATATATTGATAACACATAGCTTAAGCTAATATATAAATACAACAGGACTAGCCAATATTTAAGCTTAGAGTTCAATTTCACAAGTAAAATTGCTGTAACATCAAGTTGTACACAGCAAATAATATCAAGAATATCAATTGCCTTTATAATATAACTGGCAATACTTCTTGTCCTTAAAGGTATACACCATACTTTAAATTCACTAATGACTTTGCTTTGACCGGGGTCCTTTAATGCCAATTTAACATATTTTGTAATACTGGCAATGATAAAACTTTAGAAACACAGTAAACCACCAGCTCTACTTACGACTGATTGATTAATATACACACACGAAGTGTACTGTAGATTATTTTTGTAACTTTACATTTTTAGCACACAACCCGAAAATTTGATTGGGTATTATACATAATACTGTTGTGCTTCTTTGTATAAGTACATACCAGACACACTCCACCATAACTGCTAACAACATACTCACTTACCTACAGGGGTTGATTACCTATATATACACAAATATTTCAATAACCTCCTGCAAGGGAGTGATTTGTATTGCATAGGTGCAATTCAGATTAAATTATATTGTCTGAGTTCCTGCAAGTTTTAAACTGTATGTGTGTGAGTGTGCGTGAGTACTAGTCCAGCCGGACTACTACTATATTTTTTCTCCCAATAAAGTTATTTTGTGTGAATGCAGTTGTCAATGGTACTTTAAAGAATCTGAAATTTGATTTCATTCATTTTTTGAAAATTCTTATAGTGGGTTTAGTATTTAACTAGTCCAGTAACCAACAGTCTTTTTTCTTTGCGCTGCAAAATCTCTCCTTTTTTGCATCTCAATGTACATTCTGATGTATACTACTGTTAATGGTTCTGGAACTTAAGGGTCACGAATATATAAGAAATAATTTTGACTTATCCCTTAAGTTTAGATTAATATAACCCACCCAACTCTCCCTCACGTCCCCCATTACAAATAAATTATCAATAGCCCTTAAAAGGGCCTTTTGCGGGGCATTGCCCAAAAGAAATCAGCTCTTTTACCTTTAAAAATAAATAAAAACAACCCCCCAACAGTAAAACCCTCCACCCACACAACCAACCCCCCAAATAAAAGCCTAACTAAAAAAAAACTAAGCTCCCCTTTGCCCTGAAAAGGCATTTGGATGAGCATTGCCATTAAAAGGGCATTTAGCTCTATTGCAGGCCCAAAGCCCTAACCTAAAAAATAAACCCACCCAATACACCCTTAAAAATATCCTAACACTAACCCCCGAAGATTCACTTACCGGGAGAAGTCTTCATCCAAGCGGCAAGATGTTCTCAAGGAAGCCGACAGAAGTGGTCCTCCAGACGGGCAGAAGTGGTCCTCCAGACAGGCAGAAGTCTTCATCCAGACGGCATCTTCTATCTTCATCCTTCCGGCGCGGAGCGGGTCCATCTTCAAGACATCCGACGCGGAGCATCCTCTTCTTCCGACGGACTAACGATGAATGAAGGTACATTTAAATGACGTCATCCAAGATGGATTCCCATAGATTCCAATTGGCTGATAGAATTCTATCAGCCAATCGGAATTAAGGTAGAAAAAATCCTATTGGCTGATTGGATCAGCCAATAGAATTGAACTTTAATCCTATTGGCTGATTGGATCAGCCAATAGGATTGAGCTTGAATTCTATTGGCTGTTCCAATCAGCCAATGGAATGCAAGCTCAATTCTATTGGCTGATCCAATCAGCCAATAGGATTTTTTCTACCTTAATTCCAATTGGCTGATAGAATTCTATCAGCCAATCGGAATCTAAGGGACGCCATCTTGGATGACGTCATTTAAAGGTACCGGTGCTATGGAAGTCCCGTAGAAAAAAAAGGGTTTACGAAGTTTACGTAAGTCGGTTGTGTGGTACACCTATACCTGCAGGACTCGTAATACCAGCGGCCGTAAAAAAGCAGGGTTAGGACCTGTTAACGCTGCTTTTTTACCTTAACACACAACTCGTAATGTAGCCGCATGTTTTTCATTTACTCCTTTTATTGGCTCATCTCTTTATCCTCACCTGACTTTTGCTCTTATGAACTTCACACCTTTCCTAAACTCTCTCTTTCCTACCTGCACCACATCCCAAATACACTCTCAATACTGCAAAACTGAATTTCATCTTACAGTGGGGCAAAAAAAGTATTTAGTCAGCCACCAATTGTGCAAGTTCTCCCACTTAAGAAGATGAGAGAGGCCTGTAATTTTCATCATAGGTATACCTCAACTATGAAAGACAAAATGTGGAAACAAATCCAGACAATCACATTGTCTGATTTGGAAAGAATGTATTTGCATATTATGGTGGAAAATAAGTATTTGGTCACCTACAAACAAGCAAGATTTCTGGCTCTCACAGACCTGTATCTTCTTATTTAAGAGGCTCCTCTGTCCTCCACTCATTACCTGTATTAATGGCACCTGTTTGAACTTGTTATTGGTATTAAAGACACCTGTCCACAACCTCAAACAGTCACACTCCAAACTCCACTATGGTGAAGACCAAAGAGCTGTCGAAGGACACCAGAAACAAAATTGTTGACCTGCACCAGGCTGGGAAGACTGAATCTGCAATAGGCAAGCAGCTTGGTGTGAAGAAATCAACTGTTGGAGCAATAATTAGAAAATGGAAGACATACAATACCACTGATAATCTCCCTAGATCTGGGGCTCCACGCAAGATCTCACCCCGTGGGGTCAAAATGATCACAAGGACGGTGAGCAAACATCCCAGAACCACACGGGGGGACCTAGTGAATGACCTGCAGAGAGCTGGGACCAAAGTAACAAAGGCTACCATTAGTAACACACTACGCCATCAGGGACTCAGATCCTGCAGTGCCAGATGTGTCCCCCTGCTTAAGCCAGTACATGTCCGGGCCCGTCTGAAGTATGCTAGAGAGCATTTGGATGATCCAGAAGTGGATTGGGAGAATGTCATATAGTCAGATGAAACCAAAGTAGAACTGTTTGGTAGAAACACAACTTGTCGTGTTTGAAGGAGAGAGAATGCTGAGTTGCAACCAAAGAACAACATACCTACTGTGAAGCATGGGGGTGGCAACATCATGCTTTGTGGCTGTTTCTCTGCAAAGGGAACAGGATGACTGATCCGTGTACATGAAAGAATGAATGGGGCCATGTATCGTGAGATTTTGAGTGCAAACCTCCTTCCATCAGCAAGGGCATTGAAGATGAAATGTGGCTGGGTCTTTCAGCATGACAATGATCCCAAACACACCACCCAGGGAACGAAGGAGTAGCTTCGTAAGAAGCATTTCAAGGTCCTGGAGTGGCCTAGCCAGTCTCCAGGTCTCAACCCCATATAAAACCTTTGGAGGGGGTTGAAAGTCTGTGTTGCCCAGCAACAGCCCCAAAACATAATTTCTCTAGAGGAGATCTGCATGCAGGAATAGGCCAACATACCAGCAACAGTATGTGACAACCTTGTGAAGACTTACAGAAAACGTTTGACCTCTGTCATTGCCCTCAAAGGATATATAACAAAGTATTGAGATGACCTTTTGATATTGACCAAATACTTATTTTCCGCCATAATTTGCAAATAAATTCTTTCCAAATCAGACAATGTGATTGTCTGGATTTGTTTCCACATTTTGTCTCTCATAGTTGAGGTATACCTATGATGAAAATTACAGGCCTCTCTCATCTTCTTAAGTGGGAGAACTTGCACAATTGGTGGCTGTCTGACTAAATACTTTTTTGCCTCACTGTATGTCCCTCTCCCTCCTGCTTATACAAGCTGCTGGTGATATCTCTCCCTTATATGTTTCTGTTGCCTCACTACCCGTCCCCTCGATCCCATCTCCTCACAACTACTGCCTTCTCTCCTACCCTTACTTCAATGCGTATACATATTTTCAACCTCTCCCTTAGCACTGGTAGATTTCTATCATCCTTTAAACTTGCACTAGTCACACCTATTCTCAAGAAAACAAGTGTAAGCACCACTGCTAATTTAATACTAAATATTGTGCGGCTGCCTGTAATTACCGTTACGATTATCCCCAAATATATAAAGTTAGATATATGTAGTATAAGCTAGGTGCCAATAAAGGCCAACAATTTAAGCTAGTAAGTAGAAGAGAAGCAGTAATCATTACAGACAGCCGCACAGTATTTAGTATTAAGTTAGCAGCGGTGCTTACACTTGTTTTAAAAACCCCTTACTTATCCCAGGTTATTTTTATTGTACATCTTACATTTATCTGTATAAGATTTAATGGCATATGTTTAACTTAAAGGGACAGTCTACACCAGAAATGTTATTGTTTATAAAGATAGATAATCCCTTTATTACCCATTCCCCAGTTTTGCATAATCAACACAGTTATATTAATATGTGTTTTACCTCTGTGATTACCTTGTATCTAAGCCTCTGCAGACTGATCCCTTATCTCAGTGCTTTTGACAGACATGCAGTTTAGCCAATCAGTGCAGACTCCTAAATAACTCCACGGTAATGAGCATAATGTTATCTATATGACACACATGAACTAGTACTGACTAACTGTGAAAAACTTTCAAAATGATCTGAGCTAAGAGGCGGTTTTCAACAGTTTAGAAATCAGTTTGAGCCTACTTAGGTTTAGCTTTTCAAAAATACCACCAAAGGAATACAGCAAATTTGATGATAAAAATCAATTGGAAAGTTGTTTAAAATTGCACGCTCTATCTGAATCATGAAAGTTTAATTTTGACTAGACTGTCCCTTTAATGGGTAAAGGATTTTTGTCCCTTTCGGTATAAGAGAAGGTAGTGATAATTCTATTATATTATTATTTTCTCTTTTAACACACGTTTATTTTTTAACACTTTCGTTTCCTCTATTAGATAGTAAATGGCTCTATGCCATCTTTTTTATATATAGGCACTGATATTTTGAATAACATTATCTGTCCCCCCCCCAAGGGCAAGTTATTGTATCCCCTATGGTTTAGGGGTTATGCTAGACTTTAACTGTCTCAAGATTTTGTCTCACCATCCTCTGTACATTTTGACAAAGACATAGGAGACTTTGTGTCTCTATAACTTTATACAGAACAACATACTTATTTGTTTCAGGTAAATAAAGAGTCTGTGTTTACTAGTAAACCTCACCCATAATAATTCTTGATTAATACCTGTTAGGACATTTGCCATATATATTTTATTTTGTATTTTCACGGTTTTACAATTAAATTAATAAAAGTTATATTTTATGTTTGATCAGTCCTTTAAAGGGACACTGAACCCACATTTTTTCTTTCTTGAATCAGATAGAGCATGCAATTTTAAGCAATGTTCTAATTTACTCCTATTATCAATTTTTCTTCATTCTCTTGCTATCTTTATTTGAAAAAGAATGCATCTAAGATTTTTTTGGTTCAGCATTCTGGATAGCAATTTTTTATTGGTGGGTGAATTTATCCACCAATCAACAAGAACAACCCAGATTGTTGACCAAAAATGGGCCGGCATCTAAACTTACATTCTTGCATTTCAAATAAAGATACCAAGACAATGAAGAAAATTTGATAATAGGAGTATATTAGAAAGTTGCTTAAAATTTCATGTTCTATCTGAATCACAAAAGAAACATGTTGGGTTCAGTGTCCCTTTAAGCTCATTTTCAATCAATATGTATTTCTAGGCTCTTACCTCAAGTGTACCAAGTACCATATGATACCTCTGTCCCTCTCCCCACATTTCTTTGAAACTATATTTCAGTATTCAGACACTGCCCTTTATGGATACATAGGCTTAGCCTAAGGGGATACCCGTGTCAGTACATGGCTGGGTTATAACACAATATATTTAATAATTATCCTTTAAACTGAACCCCAATAAAATATGCATATACTAGAAACAATAACATTAATATAAATTCCTAAATTCTTTATTATTAGTTAATATCTATGAACACATTGAAATATATTTGTAGGAACCAGAATATGAATCAATATTATACATGTTTAAAACTATTAAAATATGCTATACTCTTTACAAAGCTCATAAAAGTTTACCTTTAAAACTAGCCTTATTCACAATATCCTTCCAAATCAGTTACATTTAAAATATCACAATGAGACTTAAGATAGCAGCTACTAACATTCAGCAATACAATTTTAACACAATTTATCCTATATAATTCCAATTTAAAACATCAGAAATTGTATATACTATTTGTGCCAATAACCAAATTATGAGTTATAACTCTATATTTGCACAGATAAAACAACTTAGCATTTAGGATTAGTTTAAAATACACATGCTATGAATATAAGCTAAAATACAACTGCTCTTTTGAATCTCTTAACTACAATTTGAACATGGTCTTACCAATAACCTTTGTTTCAAATATTAAAAATTAGAACAATTATACATCACCAATTTGAACCACTTTGTAGTTGTTTTTTCCAAATATCTTTAGATCATCTCATTTGAAGGAAAGTTATCGCATAGATCAAGGTAAGTTTTCAGTTCCTTGCTTGTGTCCCCAAGATAATGGCTGCCAGTTATCAACCACTAGTGACAAGCACATCACCAAAAACTGTCCTTGTCTTGCATTTAGCTATTCCTTATATAATCATTGATGGTCTTTTTCGTTCACGCCCACGGTGCTTGTCCCTTCTTATTGGATACTTTGGGGAACGCTCCCTCATTGGCTCTGCATGTGTGTCCTAATAGGAAATTTATTTGGCTGTCAAACCATTCCAATCTCCTAGAGTGCAGCAGACAACCAACAAACACATCTCACCATCCAACATTTTTAACAAGTTAATTATTCTTATAAAGTAATTATTCATCAGCCCATAACTTTTTGCATAAATCACATACAATCTTAATTATAGATGGGGTAGTATCAGATCATTTTCCTGATTATCCCGATACCAAATACATTATGTTTTCAACATTATATTATATCAAAGTAATTATACTGTTAATTATTCCAAAATTATAGCATTTATATATTTGTTATATTTTAAGAGATGTGTTTAAACTTTCATAAACATTTAGGCCTAGATTTAGAGTTCGGCGGTAAAAGGGCTGTTAACGCTCCGCGGGCTTTTTTCTGGCCGCACCATAAATTTAACTCTGGTATCGAGAGTTAAAACAAATGCTGCGTTAGGCTCCAAAAAAGGAGCGTAGGGCATTTTTACCGCAAATGCAACTCTCGATACCAGAGTTGCTTACGGACGCGGCCAGCCTCAAAAACGTGCTCGTGCACGATTCTCCCATAGGAAACAATGGGACTGTTTGAGCTGAAAAAAAACCTAACACCTGCAAAAAAGCAGCGTTCAGCTCCTAACGCAGCCCCATTGTTTCCTATGGGAAAACACTTCCTACGTCTGCACCTAACACTCTAACATGTACCCCGAGTCTAAACACCCCTAACCTTACACTTATTAACCCCTAATATGCCGCCCCCGCTATCGCTGACCCCTGCATTACACTTTTAACCCCTAATCTGCCGCTCCGTAAACCGCCGCCACCTACGTTATCCCTATGTACCCCTAATCTGCTGCCCTAACATCGCCGACCCCTATGTTATATTTATTAACCCCTAATCTGCCCCCCACAACGTCGCCGACACCTACCTACACTTATTAACCCCTAATCTGCCGAGCGGACCTGAGCGCTACTATAATAAAGTTATTAACCCCTAATCCGCCTCACTAACCCTATCATAAATAGTATTAACCCCTAATCTGCCCTCCCTAACATCGCCGACACCTACCTTCAATTATTAACCCCTAATCTGCCGACCGGAGCTCACCGCTATTCTAATAAATGTATTAACCCCTAAAGCTAAGTCTAACCCTAACACTAACACCCCCCTAAGTTAAATATAATTTTTATCTAACGAAATAAATTAACTCTTATTAAATAAATTATTCCTATTTAAAGCTAAATACTTACCTGTAAAATACATCCTAATATAGCTACAATATAAATTATAATTATATTATAGCTATTTTAGGATTAATATTTATTTTACAGGTAACTTTGTATTTATTTTAACCAGGTACAATAGCTATTAAATAGTTAAGAACTATTTAATAGTTACCTAGTTAAAATAATTACAAATTTACCTGTAAAATAAATCCTAACCTAAGATATAATTAAACCTAACACTACCCTATCAATAAAATAATTAAATAAACTACCTACAATTACCTACAATTAACCTAACACTACACTATCAATAAATTAATTAAACACAATTGCTAAAAATAAATACAATTAAATAAACTATCTAAAGTACAAAAAATAAAAAAGAGCTAAGTTACAGAAAATAAAAAAATATTTACAAACATAAGAAAAATATTACAACAATTTTAAACTAATTACACCTACTCTAAGCCCCCTAATAAAATAACAAAGGCCCCCAAAATAAAAAATTCCCTACCCTATTCTAAAATACAAAAATTACAAGCTCTTTTACCTTACCAGCCCTGAACAGGGCCCTTTGCGGGGCATGCCCCAAGAATTTCAGCTCTTTTGCCTGTAAAAAAAAACATACAATACCCCCCCCCCCAACATTACAACCCACCACCCACATACCCCTAATCTAACCCAAACCCCCCTTAAATAAACCTAACACTAATCCCCTGAAGATCTTCCTACCTTGTCTTCACCATCCAGGTATCACCGATCCGTCCTGGCTCCAAGATCTTCATCCAACCCAAGCGGGGGTTGGCGATCCATAATCCGGTGCTCCAAAGTCTTCCTCCTATCTGGCAAGAAGAGGACATCCGGACCGGCAAACATCTTCTCCAAGCGGCATCTTCTATGTTCTTCCATCCGATGACGACCGGCTCCATCTTGAAGACCTCCAGCGCGGATCCATCCTCTTCTTCCGACGACTAGACGACGAATGACGGTTCCTTTAAGGGACGTCATCCAAGATGGCGTCCCTCGAATTCCAATTGGCTGATAGGATTCTATCAGCCAATCGGAATTAAGGTAGGAATTTTCTGATTGGCTGATGGAATCAGCCAATCAGAATATAGTTCAATCCGATTGGCCGATCCAATCAGCCAATCAGATTGAGCTCGCATTCTATTGGCTGATCGGAACAGCCAATAGAATGCGAGCTCAATCTGATTGGCTGATTGGATCAGCCAATCGGATTGAACTATATTCTGATTGGCTGATTCCATCAGCCAATCAGAAAATTCCTACCTTAATTCCGATTGGCTGATAGAATCCTATCAGCCAATCGGAATTCGAGGGACGCCATCTTGGATGTTTATTTAAGGGGGGTTTGGGTTAGATTAGGGGTATGTGGGTGGTGGGTTGTAATGTTGGGGGGGGGGTATTGTATGTTTTTTTTTACAGGCAAAAGAGCTGAAATTCTTGGGGCATGCCCCGCAAAGGGCCCTGTTCAGGGCTGGTAAGGTAAAAGAGCTTGTAATTTTTGTATTTTAGAATAGGGTAGGGAATTTTTTATTTTGGGGGGCTTTGTTATTTTATTAGGGGGCTTAGAGTAGGTGTAATTAGTTTAAAATTGTTGTAATATTTTTCTTATGTTTGTAAATATTTTTTTATTTTCTGTAACTTAGCTCTTTTTTATTTTTTGTACTTTAGATAGTTTATTTAATTGTATTTATTTTTAGCAATTGTGTTTATTTAATTTATTGATAGTGTAGTGTTAGGTTAATTGTAGGTAATTGTAGGTAGTTTATTTAATTATTTTATTGATAGGGTAGTGTTAGGTTTAATTATATCTTAGGTTAGGATTTATTTTACAGGTAATTTTGTTATTATTTTAACTAGGTAACTATTAAATAGTTCTTAACTATTTAATAGCTATTGTACCTAGTTAAAATACATACCAAGTTGCCTGTAAAATAAATATTAATCCTAAAATAGCTATAATATAATTATAATTTATATTGTAGCTATATTAGGATTTATTTTACAGGTAAGTATTTAGCTTTAAATAGGATTAATTTATTTAATAAGAGTTAATTTATTTCGTTAGATTAAAATTATATTTAAGTTAGGGGGGTGTTAGTGTTAGGGTTAGACTTAGCTTTAGGGGTTAATACATTTATTAGAATAGCGGTGAGCTCCGATCGGAAGATTAGGGGTTAATAATTGAAGGTAGGTGTCGGCGATGTTAGGGAGGGCAGATTAGGGGTTAATACTATTTATGATAGGGTTAGTGAGGCGGGTTAGGGGTTAATAACTTTATTATAGTAGCGGTGCGGTCCGCTCGGCAGATTAGGGGTTAATAAGTGTAGGCAGGTGTCGGCGACGTTGAGGGGGGCAGATTAGGGGTTAATAAATATAATATAGGGGTCGGCGGTGTTAGGGGTAGCAGATTAGGGGTACATAGGGATAACGTAGGTGGCGGCGCTTTGCGGTCGGAAGATTAGGGGTTAATTATTTTAAGTAGCTGGCGGCGATGTTGTGGGGGGCAGATTAGGGGTTAATAAATGTAATATAGGGGTCGGCGGGGTTAGGGGCAGCAGATTAGGGGTACATAAGTATAACGTAGGTGGCGGTCGGCAGATTAGGGGTTAAAATTTTTAATCGAGTTGCGGCGATGTGGGGGGACCTCGGTTTAGGGGTACATAGGTAGTTTATGGGTGTTAGTGTACTTTAGGGTACAGTAGTTAAGAGCTTTATAAACCGGCGTTAGCCAGAAAGCTCTTAACTCCTGCTATTTTCAGGCGGCTGGAATCTTGTCGTTAGAGCTCTAACGCTCACTGCAGAAACGACTCTAAATACCAGCGTTAGAAAGATCCCATTGAAAAGATAGGCTACGCAAATGGCGTAGGGGGATCTGCGGTATAGAAAAGTCGCGGCTGTAAAGTGAGCGTTAGACCCTTTAATCACTGACTCCAAATACCAGCGGGCGCCCAAAACCAGCGTTAGGAGCCTCTAACGCTGGTTTTGACGGCTACCGCCGAACTCTAAATCTAGGCCTTAGTGTATAATCATATGCCATGACTCAGATCATCCCATGCAGGCAATCCTGTATTTAGTATTTTTTAGCCCCATCTGAAAGATAGAAAAAACATGTTATATATACTTCAACAATAGGATTATCACAATTGCCATTTAATCTATTACAAAATTGTAATCTATCTCCCATATATACATTCAATACGGTCTGAGGTATACATTTAATATGTTATCAGTTATATTTTCAGTAAATTTCAAAGTTACATTGTAACATGTGCTTTTGCTGTTTTGTTGGTCAACACAGATGTTGTTTCAATACCCAGCAGTTATAATTAGTCTTTGCTTTTCATTTAGTTCCAAAGAAGAAATCCAGCCATTTCTCAGACATTATGTCTTTGCTGGTCAAACTTTCATTGCTTCACTTACACAGCATGGGGTCATTTTACAAATGGTTGTCAAAAAGCCACAATTCTCTGAAAATGCCTGCATCTTCAAACACTCTGATAGACAGATCGGCTCCTCACCTTGGTCAGGAAATCCATATATGGGCATGTACTATTGCTGTGTGTTATCCTCCCCCAGATGTATGTCTGCATTACGTATATTCAAGTGTCAGAGATTCAGTGAGCCATTGCATTGTTATCACATGTGTCTGTTAGCATATGTTTCTTTTCAGATTAGAGAGATTGGGTGAAGGATTTCAAAAGACTCTTGAGCATATCCTCCCCCAAAGTACAGACTATTGACACCAAATAACCAAGGGGCTTATTTGAAATGGTTTATGGCCAAATGTTTTAGGACTAGAAGAAGGTTTAGTCACCATCTGATAGGGACTTCATTTTCACACCCTATCAAGGAAATGTTTCCTTTGAAGTTATTTTTATGATTCATCCTGTGTAATTAACACAATTGGGGAAGGATTGCATTTTTGTCAATCAAAGCATTTAATGTCTTATAAATGAAGGAATCATTTGTTACTGATTAGCCAAATATATAATAATATATATATTAATCTTCACATATACCTTGACACCCGTTTGAGAGCTCTAGCTCATCCCATTAACTCCTCTATTCGTAGTTTTTTTTTCTAGAATGCTAAAGACACATGCATGCTCCTAAGCTCTTATCAGCCTAACTACATTTACTCTACAACAAAGGATACAAACAGAACAAAGCAACTTTGATAATAGAAGTAAATTAGAAGTTGTTTAATATTACATGCTCTATCTCACTGGTTTTCAAACCTGTCCCCAGGCCTCCCCAACAGGCCAGGTTTTCTGGATAACCTTGGATGAGAGCAGGAAAAATAACCATGTTTACGAATCAGCTGATTATTTCACCTGTTCTCTAGTTCAGATATCCACAAAATGTGGCCTGTTAGGGAGGCCAGAGGACGGGTTTGAAAACCAGTGCTCTATCTAAATCATGAACATTTCATTTTGACTAGACTTTAAAACTGTAGATTGCATATGTGTTTTGAGAGACTGCTTAAAGGACCAATAGTTTTGCATAATAAAAAGACAATAAAATAGCACTTAGTATGAACTATGAACTTCAAATGAGTATTAGATTTATTCTGACAAATTTCAATTATGTCTATTTCCACCCACCCCCCTGTATCATGTGACAGTCACCAGCCAATCACAAATGTATATATATTTATTCTGTGAATTTTTGCACATGCTCAGTAGGAGCTGGTGACTCCAAAAAGTGTAAATATAAATAGGCAGTGCGCATTTTTTTAATGGAATTAAAATGGAAAGTTGTTCAAAATTGCATGCTCTATCTGAATCATATCTAAATCATGAAAGTTTAATTTTGACTTTAGTGTCCCTTTAATGCAGTGGGTAAATGACCTACTCTAAATGAGGATTATCTGTATGAAAGAATACTGAAGATTCATATTAATAACAATAACATGTATTTTACTGTCAGCTAGATGTAGAAACCACAGATATATTGTGCTCTCACCAGTGTAGTTTCCTTACCCTTCATTTCAAAGTTACAAGTACTTTTATGTTGTCATTTTGAATTGAAGTTAAAGTCCTGTGGTAGAGATCGACAAAGAACTAGGATTTTTACTCTTGTCAATTAAACTGATCCTGCATCAGTGAATAAAGACTAGCACCCCTTTCTTTAGGAACATGTAAACTGGCTTGTTATACATTATTAGCAAACACTTTCTTCTCTGTCTTACAACTCACATAGTTCAAGATATCTTATATTCATAAGGATAAAACATAAACCTATCAGAAAAATGTTTTTGTTAGTGATATTTTTAATAATTAAGATGAATGTTGATAGAAAAGTTAAAGAAAAGTTCTTAACGAATAAGAAGCTGTTTTCAACTGCAGGCTTTTTTTTCTATTTATTTAATTATTTGCTTAACTCCTTTATTAGGGCACTTACGTACCTCTGTCACTTTCTTGATATTTAAAATGTTCCTCCACGTTTATGAAACCTTCAATTCATGCATACTTGAGACTTCTAATTTATGAAGATTTCAACCCTATTAAAATTAATGGCATCATTGAATATCCAGACTGAATATCAATGTAAGCACCGGGGTGGTTGATTTATTATTATTACACTATTTGGTCTAATATTGGAGTCTAGTAATACGCCCAGATATCAAATGTTCATACACGACCTCTGTTGTCAGAAACACCATAGGAAACAATAGAGGACAGTTTGATACCAGTCTGCTATACCAGACAGGAGTTCTACTTAAAGGCACACAGGGATATTACTCACATATTTCTTGTTTCCTTGCTTATGGAACAGACATGTGTTTGTGTTTCTCTTTCACTGGGGGCTACCTTTTTAATTAAAAACGCAGAATGCAATGTGGTGCCTACAGCAAATGGAAGAGCGTGCTTGAGAAAGAGGAAGCAGAAGGGTCCCTAGGGGGCAGGGCGACCCTTAGCATTTGGGGTGCCCTGTGCAAGACAATGTTTTTGGGCCCAGCACCTTTATTCCTCTACCACTGTATACTCCCCCTTTGTGGCCCACCCTGTCCCAATATTCAGTGTTACCTGGGCCGTCTTTAATATTGACTGGACCCTGGGCAAAAATTTTCTTGGGCCCCCCCTACCCCATGCAATTTCACTCTCATCTCTGACATTGTAGGGTCCCCCGAAGGGCAGGCCTGCTAGGGATTTTCTGCCTTAATGCAGCCTGGGAGCATTTAAAGACCGGGATCATAAGGAGAATTCTCATCCCAGAATAACTTTAATTTTCCTACTTTTAGATGGTGGACCTCCTGAGAGCCAAATGTTGCTTGGGTGACAGTATGTAGCTGATGTATTGCTATCCTGCCATGCGCAATACGTGGTTAGTGAATGACTAGTGACAGACACAATTGCTGTTTTATACAAGATAATGAATGTTTAGATGTAAATAATGCTGTGCTTTCCTTGTCATATGCAACATAAGAAATGGGTCTGTTTCACACTAAACATCTATTATAACTATTTTTAAGCTATTTATTTTTATTATGTTCAATACAAAACATGAATAAATTCCATGTTAATTCACTTTAACAGCATCTATTCAGGCAAAGTCTTTAAAATAGTTGATTTTGTTTGTGTTGTATTCTATTAGAATTTATTCAAAAGGCATCTGCTTTCGTATTTGGACGAATGCATACAATTCCTAAATTTGCTGTATTCTTTGCATGTGTGTGAAAACCTCCTTTAACTAATAAATGAATGAACAAAACATGCAAAAAAATTAGTTGATTCATTCATGTGGTTAAAACTGTTACTCTAAAAGTGAGAAAGGCTTTTCTGAAGGTGCTGGTTGCTGTTGTGTGCCATGATGCTTGAATAAAAGCCTAACGCCTAGATTATGAGTTTTGCGGTAACAGGGGTGCGGTGCTAACTTGCACGTTATTCTCACCACTCACTTCCCTGCAGCGCTGGTATTACGGGTTTTTACAAACACGGCGTTAAAAGGCAAGAAGTGAGCGTAGAGCAAAATTGTGCTCCACACTGCACTCCAATATCAGCGCTGCTTAAGTGAGCGGTGAGCTGGTTGTACGTGCTTGTGCACGATTTCCCCATAGACATCAATGGGGACAGCCGGCTGAGAAAAAACACCTGCAAAAAAGCAGCGTAAATCTCAGTAACGCAGCCCCATTGATTCCTATGGGGAAACAAAATTTATGTTTACACCTAACACCCTAACATAAACCCTGAGTCTAAACACCCTTAATCTTACACTTATTAACACCTAATTTGCCGCCCCTGACATCACCGACACCTACATTATACTTATGAACCCCTAATCTGCCGCTCCGGACATCGCCGCCACCTACATTATACTTATTAACCCCTAATCTGCTGCCCCCAACATCGCTGACACCTACATTATATTTATTAACCCTTAATCTCCCTCCCCCAATGTCGCTGCAACATACCTACATTTATTAACTCCTAATCTGCAGCCCCCAACGTCGCCGCCACTATTCTAAATGTATTAACCCCTAAACCTAAAACTAAACCTAACCTTAACAGCCCCTAACTTAAATATAATTTAAATACATCTAAATACAAATTACTATCATTACCTAAATTATTCCTATTTAAAACTAAATACGTACCTATAAAAAAACCTAAGCTAGCTACAATATAACTAATAGTTACATTGTATATAGCTTAGGGTTTATTTTTATTTAACATTCAAGTTTGTATTTATTTTAACTAGGTAGAATAGTTACTAAATAGTTATTAACTATTTAATAACTACCTAGCTAAAATAAATACAAATTTACCTGTAAAATAAAACCTAACCTAAGTTACAATAACACCTACCACTACACTACAATTAAACCAATTCCCTACATTAAATACAATTAAATAAATTAAATTAAATTAGCTAAATCACAAAAACAAACAAACACTAAATTGCAGAAAATAAAAAAACAAATTACAGATCTTTAAACTAATTACACTTAATCTAAGAGCCCTATCAAAATAAAAAAAGCCCACCCAAAATTAAAAAATAACCCTAGCCTAAACTAATCTACCAATAGCCCATAAAAGGGCCTTTTGCGGGGCATTGCCCCAAAGAAATCAGCTCTTTTATCTGTAAAAAAAAATACAAACAACCCCTTCAACAGTAAAACCCACCACCCACACAACCAACCCCCCAAATAAAAGCCTGTGATGGTAGGGGCCGGTGATGTTAGGGACGGCAGATTAGGGGTTAATAATATTTAACTAGTGTTTGCGATGCGGGAGTGCGGCGGTTTAGGGGTTAATATGTTTATTATAGTGGCGGCAATGGGGGTGGCAGATTAGGGGTTAATAAGTGTAGGTTAGGGTGCGGCGACATTGGGGGCGGCAGATTAGGGGTTAATAAATATAATGTAGGTGGTGGCGATGTCCGGAGCGGAAGATTAGGGGTTAATAAATATAATGTAGGTTGCGGCGATGTCCGGAGCGGAAGATTAGGGGTTAATAAGTATAATGTAGGTGGCGGCGATGTTAGGGGCGGCAGATTAGGGGTTAATAATATTTAACTAGTGTTTGCGATGCGGGAGTGCGGCGGTTTAGGGGTTAATATGTTTATTATAGTGGCGGCGATGGGGGTGGCAGATTAGGGGTTAATAAGTGTAGGTTAGGGTGCGGCGACATTGGGGGCGGCAGATTAGGGGTTAATAAATATAATGTAGGTGGTGGCGATGTCCGGAGCGGAAGATTAGGGGTTAATAAATATAATGTAGGTTGCGGCGATGTCCGGAGCGAAAGATTAGGGGTTAATAAGTATAATGTAGGTGGCGGCGATGTTAGGGGCGGCAGATTAGGGGTTAATAATATTTAACTAGTGTTTGCGAGGCGGGAGTGTGGTGGTTTAGGGGTTAATATGTTTATTATAGTGGCGGCGATGTCCGGAGTGGCAGATTAGGGGTTAAAAATTTTATTATAGTTTTTGCGATGCGGGAGGGCCTCAGTTTAGGGGTTAATAGGTAGTTTATGGGTGTTAGTGTACTCTTTAGCACTTTAGTTATGAGTTTTATGTTACAGCGTTGTACCATAAAACTCATAACTACTGACTTTCAAATGCGGTAGGAATCTTGGCGGTAGAGGGTGTAACGCTCACTTTTTGGACTCCCAGGACAGACTCGTAATACCGGCGCTATGGAAGTCCCATAGAAAAAAGACTTTACGGAGTATACGTAAGTCGTCTTGCGGTAAGGTCAAAAAAGTGTGCAGTGTCCCTAAACCTGCAAGACTCATTATACCAGCGGTAGTGAAAAAGCAGCGTTAGGACCTGTTAACGCTGCTTTTTCACCAAACGCAAAACTCGTAATCTACCCGCTATTTTTTTTAATATAGGGTTCTGCTTTAATTTGTCCATGTTCATGAAGAAGCATATATGGAATTCCTACAATCTGTTGCTTCAATTGGTGCATATTTTTGTATATTTGTATAATCTATTGATGCAGATTGTATTTATTGATGTATAACAGTTACCCTAGTCTAGAAAACATTGAACTTTTCCCTTATACATTTACCAGTACAAGCTTCTATGGAGCCATTGGTGTTTACATCCTTCCTGTTGCACAAACATTCTACCCAAGTGGAAGAAAACTAATAATAAATATTACTGCTTGTATTACATTCATAATTTCAGTGGAATAACTAATTTGAATGTTGAAGTATCGAATGGATTGGAATAAAGCCAAGAATCACCCAAGTCAAATATAAACATTTCTGACGGCAAACTTAAAGGGACAGTCAACACCAGAATTTTAGTTGTTTAAAAAGAAAGACAATCCCTTTATTACCCTTTCCCCCATTTTGCATAACCAACACTGTTATAGAAATATACTGTTTACCTCTGTGATTACCTTGTATCTAAGCCTCTGCAAACTGCCCCCTTATTTCAGTTGACAGACTTGCATTTTAGCGAATCAGTGCTCACTCCAGGGTAACTTCAAGTGCATGAGCTCAATGTTATCTATATGAAACACATGAACTAATGCCCTCTAGAGGTCAAAAATGCATTCAGATTAGAGGGAGTCTGCAAGGGCTTAGAAATTAGCATATGAACCTCCTAGGTTTAGCTTTCAACTAAGAATACCAAGAGAACAAACATAATTGGTGATAAAAGTAAATTGGAACGTTGTTTAAAATTATATTCCCTATTTTAATCATACAAGGTTTTTTTGGACTTGACTGTCCCTTTAATGGGTTTGGAATGATGACCAGAATTATTTTTTTTATTCTAGGGTAGGCAAGAATGGCTAAGGTATATTAATCTGATGGCAAGATAATACATTAAAGAGAGAGAGGTCAAAATTGAAATGTGCATGGGTGCTTTTAAATTATAAATAGAAGCATTTTTGCATTATCCATCATTTAGCAAAAATGATTCTAGTAAAAGTTTTGACTGTTTTTCAGTGGCATACACATATACACACATATACACATATACATACATATACACATATACATTCATATACACATATACATACATATACACATATACATACATATACACATATACATACATATACACATATACATACATATACACATATACATACATATACACATATACACACATATACACATATACATACATATACACATATACATACATATACATACATATACATACATATACATACATATACACATATACATACATATACATACATATACATACATATACACATATACATACATATACACATATACATACATATACACATATACATACATATACATACATATACATACATATACACATATACACACATATACATACATATACATACATATACACATATACATACATATACACATATACATACATATACACATATACATACATATACATACATATACATACATATACATACATATACACATATACATACATATACACATATACATACATATACATACATATACATACATATACACATATACACACATATACATACATATACATACATATACACATATACACACATATACATACATATACATACATATACACATATACACACATATACATACATATACACATATACATACATATACACATATACATACATATACACATATACATACATATACATACATATACATACATATACATACATATACACATATACATACATATACACATATACATACATATACACATATACATACATATACACATATACATACATATACATACATATACACATATACATACATATACACATATACATACATATACACATATACATACATATACATACATATACACATATACACATATACATACATATACACATATACACACATATACACATATACATACATATACACATATACATACATATACATACATATACATACATATACACATATACATACATATACACATATACATACATATACACATATACATACATATACACATATACATACATATACATACATATACATACATATACATACATATACACATATACATACATATACACATATACATACATATACACATATACATACATATACACATATACATACATATACACATATACACATATACACACATATACACACATATACATACATATACACATATACATACATATACACATATACATACATATACACATATACATACATATACACATATACACATATACACACATATACACACATATACATATACACATATACACATATACACACATATACACACATACACACATGTACACATATACAAATATACACACATATACACACATATACATACATATACACATATACACACATATACACACATATACACCTATACACACATATACACACATACACACATGTACACATATACAAATATACACACATATACACACATATACATACATATACACATATACACACATATACACACATATACACCTATACACACATATACACACATACACACATGTACACATATACAAATATACACACATATACACACATATACATACATATACACATATACACACATATACACACATATACACCTATACACACATATACACACATACACACATGTACACATATACAAATATACACACATATACACAATGGTAGAGAGTCAGCAGTAGCTTGTATAACACAAATGAAGTATTCACAGGCACAATGCACACCACCCCTAACTCTTTGAGCTTGAATACTGGTGCACAGTCCCAAACAGGAAATGTGCGCAAGAAAAACAGTAATAACTATTACTATATATTTTATTGTAATGGACATAGCACATGGACAATAGCTTTGATAAAATATTGTGATTTGCAGGGAGGCAGATTTTTTTTTTCATTGTTTCAATGAAAGAAGAAAACCTTTTACTTTAAATTAGAGACTGTAGAGGTTTTAGAATTAAATGTCAAGATAATCTGAGCTGAAAGCATGTTTGTTAACACCTTTCCTGTGTGTTTTAATGGTCCACAAGTCTACTGTGATGTCATTCAAAAATTTCAAAATACTGATTACTGAGTAAAGTGATGAGTGTTTGTCTCTGATAGATTTCTATGTGACATCATTGGGAAACTTAAAATGACTAAATAACATCAAAAGTCTAGATAACCAGCGCTACGGAATTTGGCGGCGCTATACAAATAAATGATAATAATAATAATAATAACTCAGGGTATACATGTATTTTTCTGTCTATGGTATATCTACAAACAGGATGGATCAGAATACAAAGCAGGGTAAAGTTGTAAGTCAACCAACAATTGTTAAAGTCAATATGGGAATAATAATGGTATCAAGATTGACAGAACAGACCAGAGGTCCATTAACCAAAGCAGGTCATCAATAAGAACACTGGTACAAGGCAGAAAAGGAGATCTTGATGTTCTTGATAAATTAACAGGGGCCAAGACTTCTGATGTGTCATAACACGAATATTAAAGCCGTAAGTTTAGTGATTTTAATACAACTCAATGGAACCTGGTATCTGTGTTTTTCTTCTCCTACATTGTAGCTTCTATGTTTATTTGAATTAAACAATTACAACATAATACTGCTTTGGCCCTTCATATACTGTACGTTACTAGGTTCCATTTTTCAATTTCCTACTTGTTTTCCCATAACAAGAAGCCTTTTCATCTTTGTTTAAGGGCTTCACTTTTATTTTGACTACTGTTAGCCTTCCATATCTACCTGCTTAATATTATTAGTTGTTTTTTTTTTGTCTTCCTCATGTAAGAGGCTAGAGTAATATTTAATGCTTTCTACCAGGTACTTGTAAAAAAAAAAAAGACTGTATCTGCATTACTATACTCATTTACATTTTTTTTTACATTCCAAGAGTACATGAAAGCTATACGCACCAGTAATTATGTAGTGCAAACAATTACTGTTGCTGTGTAGAGCTTTTAATTAATTAGCACTTTAACTGCAACTTTTAAATTTGATTGTTAACAATGATGGCAAATAAATACGAAGCAACCATGAAATTGCCCTAACACAGTATGGTATTTACTACATAATTAAATTGCCAATAATTGCTTAGAAATTAGATAGAATATCTACTATTTAAATTATAGTGATGCTGTTTTATTTAATGTATGAAAACTGTTAATTATGATTAGTTTAAACATATTTTACCACATCAACCTCTAAGTAATATTAGTTGTATGTCCTAATTTGCAGACAGTTACTTGGTTTTAGTGAGTGAGTATACAAAAAAAAACCATAAAATAATATGGCATTAAAAAATATAATACAAACATGCAGAGAAAAGGGAAAACCTGCTTATAATAATTGTAGGAAGTAAAATTAAATATTATTTACTGAGGTAAAAATATGAGATGATAATATAAAAATTTAATTTACTTTACAATATTTTGAACTCATTCTAGGAGGCCTATTTATCAAGCCGTCAACTGAAAATACGCCGGAATTCCGCAGCGTAATTGTGGAGAGCTTGATTCGACCTATTTATCAAAGCCTACAGACCGGCAAAAGTTGAAATTTGTGACGTAACATACGATCCGCCGGTCTCAATCCGACACAAATCAATGCTTACGTCATTACAGATGTTCCGAATACAAATTCGGCACTATCTGACACCTTTGGCCATTTATCAAATTTCTAACAGGTACGCTTGCGGTTATTCCGGCCCAGCGTATCTGGTTTTCAATCCGCCACCCTGGAGGCCGCGTATGCCATAGGAATCAATGGGAGTCTGAAAGCAGCGAAAGCTCATGTTCGTTGCAGCCAGATATCCCATTGATTTATATGGTAGAAAATAAATTATGTTTACACCTAACACCCTAACATAAGCCCCGAGTCTAAACACCCCTAATCTGCCACCCCGACATCGCCGCCACTAAATAAAAGTTATTAACCCCTATCCTGCTGCTCCCCGACCCCACCACAACCTAAATTCAATTTATTAACCCCTATTCTGCTGCTCCTGGACCCCACCGCAACTGTAATAAAATGATTAACCCCTAAACCCCTGGCCTCCCACATCACTACCATTAGCTAAACCTATTAACCCCTAAACCGCCAGCCCCCCACATCGCCATAAACTAAATTAAGCTATTAACCCCTTTTACATTAAAATTACCTCATCCCTATATTATAATAAATTAAAACTTACATTTAGAATTAAAATAAACTATATTAAACTGTTAATTAACCTACCCTAACTATTATACTAAAATTACATTAAACTATATTAAACTATTAATTAACCTACCCTAACTATTATACTAAAATTACATTAAACTATATTAAACTATTAATTAACTTACCCTAACTATTATACTAAAATTACATAAAACTATCAATTAAATTAACTATATTACATATTTAAAAACCTAACCCTACTCAAATGATTGAAATCTACAATTAAAAATTACTAAATTACAAAAAAATAAACGCTAAGTTACAAAAAATAAAAAACACTAAGTTGCAAAAAATAAAAAACACTCAGGCCTAGATTTGGAGTTCGGCGGTAGCCGTCAAAACCAGCGTTAGAGGCTCCTAACGCTGGTTTTGGCCGCCCGCTGGTATTTGGAGTCAGTGATTAAAGGGTCTAACGCTCACTTTTCAGCCGCGACTTTTCCATACCGCAGATCCCCCTACGCCATTTGCGTAGCCTATCTTTTCAATGGGATCTTTCTAACGCCGGTATTTAGAGTCGTTTCTGAAGTGAGCGTTAGAGCTCTAACGACAAGATTCCAGCCGCCTGAAAATAGCAGGAGTTAAGAGCTTTCTGGCTAACGCCGGTTTATAAAGCTCTTAACTACTGTACCCTAAAGTACACTAACACCCATAAACTACCTATGTACCCCTAAACCGAGCTCCCCCCACATCGCCGCCACTCGATTAAAATTTTTAACCCCTAATCTGCTGACCGCCACCTACGTTATACTTATGTACCCCTAATCTGCTACCCCTAACAACGCCGACCCCTATATTATATTTATTAACCCCTAACCTGCCCTCCACAACATCGCCGCCAGCTACTTAAAATAATTAACCCCTAATCTTCCGACCGCAAAGCGCCGCCACCTACGTTATCCCTATGTACCCCTAATCTGCTCCCCCTAACACCGCCGACCCCTATATTATATTTATTAACCCCTAATCTGCCCCCCACAACGTCGCCGACACCTGCCTACACTTATTAACTCCTAATCTGCCGAGCGGACCTGAGCGCTACTATAATAAAGTTATTAACCCCTAATCCGCCTCACTAACCCTATCATAAATAGTATTAACCCCTAATCTGCCCTCCCTAACATCGCCGACACCTACCTTCAATTATTAACCCCTAATCTTCCGATCGGAGCTCACCGCTATTCTAATAAATGGATTAACCCCTAAAGCTAAGTCTAACCCTAACACCCCCCTAAGTTAAATATAATTTTTATCTAACGAAATAAATTAACTCTTATTAAATAAATGATTCCTATTTAAAGCTAAATACTTACCTGTAAAATAAATCCTAATATAGCTACAATATAAATTATAATTATATTATAGCTATTTTAGGATTAATATTTATTTTACAGGCAACTTTGTAATTATTTTAACCAGGTACAATAGCTATTAAATAGTTAAGAACTATTTAATAGCTACCTAGTTAAAATAATAACAAATTTACCTGTAAAATAAATCCTAACCTAAGATATAATTAAACCTAACACTACCCTATCAATAAAATAATTAAATAAACTACCTACAATTACCTACAATTAACCTAACACTACACTATCAATAAATTAATTAAACACAATTCCTACAAATAAATACAATTAAATAAACTAGCTAAAGTACAAAAAATAAAAAAGAACTAAGTTACAGAAAATAAAAAAATATTTACAAACATAAGAAAAATATTACAACAATTTTAAACTAATTACACCTACTCTAAGCCCCCTAATAAAATAACAAAGACCCCCAAAATAAAAAATTCCCTACCCTATTCTAAATTAAAAAAGTTACAAGCTCTTTTACCTTACCAGCCCTGAACAGGGCCCATGGCGGGGCATGCCCCAAGAAGTTCAGCTCTTTTGCCTGTAAAAAAAAAAATACAATACCCCCCCCCAACATTACAACCCACCACCCACATACCCCTAATCTAACCCAAACCCCCCTTAAATAAACCTAACACTAATCCCCTGAAGATCTTCCTACCTTGTCTTCACCATCCAGGTATCACCGATCCGTCCTGGCTCCAAGATCTTCATCCAACCCAAGCGGGGGTTGGCGATCCATAATCCGGTGCTGAAGAGGTCCAGAAGAGGCTCCAAAGTCTTCCTCCTATCCGGCAAGAAGAGGACATCCGGACCGGCAAACATCTTCTCCAAGCGGCATCTTCGATCTTCTTCCATCCGGAGCGAAGTGGCAGGATCCTGAAGACCTCCAGCGCGGAACATCCATCCGGACCGACGACTGAACGACGAATGACTGTTCCTTTAAGGGACGTCATCCAAGATGGCGTCCCTCGAATTCCGATTGGCTGATAGGATTCTATCAGCCAATCGGAATTAAGTTAGGAATTTTCTGATTGGCTGATGGAATCAGCCAATCAGAATCTAGTTCAATCCGATTGGCCGATCCAATCAGCCAATCAGATTGAGCTTGCATTCTATTGGCTGATCGGAACAGCCAATAGAATGCGAGCTCAATCTGATTGGCTGATTGGATCAGCCAATCGGATTGAACTTGATTCTGATTGGCTGATTCCATCAGCCAATCAGAAAATTCCTACCTTAATTCCGATTGGCTGATAGAATCCTATCAGCCAATCGGAATTCGAGGGACGCCATCTTGGATGACGTCCCTTAAAGGAACAGTCATTCGTCGTTCAGTCGTCGGTCCGGATGGATGTTCCGCGCTGGAGGTCTTCAGGATCCTGCCACTTCGCTCCGGATGGAAGAAGATCGAAGATGCCGCTTGGAGAAGATGTTTGCCGGTCCGGATGTCCTCTTCTTGCCGGATAGGAGGAAGACTTTGGAGCCTCTTCTGGACCTCTTCAGCACCGGATTATGGATCGCCAACCCCCGCTTGGGTTGGATGAAGATCTTGGAGCCAGGATGGATCGGTGATACCTGGATGGTGAAGACAAGGTAGGAAGATCTTCAGGGGATTAGTGTTAGGTTTATTTAAGGGGGGTTTGGGTTAGATTAGGGGTATGTGGGTGGTGGGTTGTAATGTTGGGGGGGGTATTGTATGTTTTTTTTTACAGGCAAAAGAGCTGAACTTCTTGGGGCATGCCCCGCAAAGGGCCCTGTTCAGGGCTGGTAAGGTAAAAGAGCTTGTAACTTTTTTAATTTAGAATAGGGTAGGGAATTTTTTATTTTGGGGGTCTTTGTTATTTTATTAGGGGGCTTAGAGTAGGTGTAATTAGTTTAAAATTGTTGTAATATTTTTCTTATGTTTGTAAATATTTTTTTATTTTCTGTAACTTAGTTCTTTTTTATTTTTTGTACTTTAGCTAGTTTATTTAATTGTATTTATTTGTAGGAATTGTGTTTAATTAATTTATTGATAGTGTAGTGTTAGGTTAATTGTAGGTAATTGTAGGTAGTTTATTTAATTATTTTATTGATAGGGTAGTGTTAGGTTTAATTATATCTTAGGTTAGGATTTATTTTACAGGTAAATTTGTTATTATTTTAACTAGGTAGCTATTAAATAGTTCTTAACTATTTAATAGCTATTGTACCTGGTTAAAATAATTACAAAGTTGCCTGTAAAATAAATATTAATCCTAAAATAGCTATAATATAATTATAATTTATATTGTAGCTATATTAGGATTTATTTTACAGGTAAGTATTTAGCTTTAAATAGGAATCATTTATTTAATAAAAGTTAATTTATTTCGTTAGATAAAAATTATATTTAACTTAGGGGGGTGTTAGTGTTAGGGTTAGACTTAGCTTTAGGGGTTAATCCATTTATTAGAATAGCGGTGAGCTCCGATCGGAAGATTAGGGGTTAATAATTGAAGGTAGGTGTCGGCGATGTTAGGGAGGGCAGATTAGGGGTTAATACTATTTATGATAGGGTTAGTGAGGTGGATTAGGGGTTAATAACTTTATTATAGTAGCGCTCAGGTCCACTCGGCAGATTAGGGGTTAATAAGTGTAGGCAGGTGTCGGCGACGTTGAGGGGGGCAGATTAGGGGTTAATAAATATAATATAGGGGTCGGCGATGTTAGGGCAGCAGATTAGGGGTACATAGGGATAACGTAGGTTGCGGCGGTTTACGGAGCGGCAGGTTAGGGGTTAAAAAAAATATGCAGGTGTCAGCGATAGCGGGGGCGGCAGATTAGGGGTTAATAAGTGTAAGGTTAGGGGTGTTTAGACTCGGGGTACATGTTAGAGTGTTAGGTGCAGACGTAGGAAGTGTTTCCCCATAGGAAACAATGGGGCTGCGTTAGGAGCTGAACGCTGCTTTTTTGCAGGTGTTAGGTTTTTTTTCAGCTCAAACAGCCCCATTGTTTCCTATGGGGGAATCGTGCACGAGCACGTTTTTGAGGCCGGCCGCGTCCGTAAGCAACTCTGGTATCGAGAGTTGCATTTGCGGTAAAAATGCTCTACGCTCCTTTTTTGGAGCCTAACGCAGCATTTGTTTGAACTCTCGATACCAGAGTTAAATTTATGGTGCGGCCAGAAAAAAGCCCGCGGAGCGTTAACAGCCCTTTTACCGCCGAACTCCAAATCTAGGCCTCAGTTACAAAAAAAAAAACACAGTATCAAAAATCCAAAACAATTACACCTAATCTAATAGCCCTATCAAAATAAAAAAGACCCCCAAAATTTTGCAGGGCATTGCCCCAAAGAAATCAACTCTTTTACCTGTAAAAAAAACACCACCCCAACAGTAAAACCCACACAACCAACCCCCCCAAGTAAAAACCCTATCTAAAAAAACCTAAGCTCCCCATTGTCCTGAAAATGGCATTTGTATGGGCATTGCCCTTTAAATGGCATTTAGCTCTTTTACTGCCCAGACCCTACTCTAAAAATAAACCCACCCAATAAACCCTTAAATAAACCTAACACTAACCCCGACGATCCACTTACAGTTTTCGAAGACCGGACATCCATCCTCATCCAAGCGGCAGAAGTCCTCATCGAAGCCGGAAGAAGTCTTCATCCAAGCAGGTCGAAGTCCTCATTGAAGCCGGCAGAATTCTTCATCCCGACAACATCTTCTATCTTCATCCATCCAGCGTGGAGCAGATCCATCTTCAAGACATCCGGCGCGGAGCATCCTCTTCTTCCGATGGTCAACGTAGAATGAAGTTTCCCTTTAAGGAACGTCATCCAAGATGGCGTCCCTTACATTATGATTGGCTGATAGAATTCAGAATCAGCCAATAGGAATTTAAGGGGAAAAAATCATATTGGCTGTTGCAATCAGTCAATAGGATTGAGCTTGCATTCTATTGGCTGATTGGAATAGCCAATAGAATGAGAGCTCAATCCTATTGGCTGATTGCAACAGCCAATAGGATTTTAGTAATTTAGCAATTTTTTATTGTAGATTTCAATAATTTGAGTAGGGTTAGGTTTTTAAATATGTAATATAGTTAATTTAATTGGTAGTTTAATGTAATTTTAGTATAATAGTTAGGGTAGGTTAATTAATAGTTTAATATAGTTTAATGTGATTTTAGTATAATAGGTAGGGTAGGTTAATTAATAGTTTAATAGTTTAATGTAATTTTAATATAATAGGGTAGGTTAATTAATAGTTTAATATAGTTTATTTTAATTCTAAAGGAAAGTTTTAATTTATTATAAGATAGGGATGAGGTAATTTTAATGTAAAGTTAGTGGGTTGTTAGGTTTAGGGGTTAATAGCTTAATTTAGGTTATGGCGATGTGGGGGGCTGGTGATTTAGGGGTTAATAGGTTTAATAAGTGGTAGTGATGTGTGAGGCCAGGGGTTTAGGAGTTAATACATTTATTTAGTGGTGGTGGGGTCCGGCAGCGGCGGGATATGGGTTAATACATTTATTTAGTTGCAGGGGGTCCGGGAGCGGCGGGATAGGGGTTAAACATTTTAGTATAGTGGCGGTGTTTAGTGACAGGGTATAAATAAAGTTGGTAAAAAGCCGAATAGCAACAAGATCGATGACTTCTAGTTAACAACAGTCCGCTGCTCATCACTCCGTACCTGGTGCATGGCTTTTTTGATAAATATGGAGATCGTATTCAGGTTAGACGATGCTAGGCGAGCGTATTGGTACAGTCGAATGCAGCATAATTGACGGCTTGATAAATAGGCCTCTAGGAGGTCTTTAAATGCAAAAGTGAATTTTTTTGGTCGATGCAAGAAAGCTCTAACGCTTGTTACTCAAGGATTGCTCAATTACGCAAAGAAATCGAGTTGAGGTGCCTTCTTGGAGTTGTGTTAGTGTTGGCAATGCCAAGAATGAGTATGCTGTAAACTGCTAAGTGTCTGCCCCAGATTTTCCGGACAAGTTCTTTGAGGTGCACTACAAAAATCTGACTCGAGGACTGCAGGATGATATACTATGTTTTATTTCAGTAAGTGCAACATGAAGTGTGTAAGATTTTTGTAAATAAATGTTTTTACTATGAATCTTTGATGCGCTTTGTATCCCCTATTATATTTGTATAAGAAAATTCTACTCATTTAACTTCAATTTCTAATTTTTCTACACTACTTCACGTAAGTAGATCTACTTTTGACCGTGTGTTCTAAAGAAAGTATTGGCATATTAGAATTATTGGCTACTCGTAAGTTTTACCTCCATAGGTATATTTAACTCATTGGACTTTTATGAAATGATGATGAACTCAATATCTAAGTATTGTGATTACTTTTCTGTAGAGACTTTGACCATCTTTGATTTTAATTTCTGCCCCATCCTTGCGGCATCTAATAAATGACATAACCCAGAAATTTTAATCCGAACTTCAATTTTTGCCTTTAAATTGTGCCATAATATAAATATATATATATATATATATATATATATATATATATATATATATATATATATATATATATAGTTCATCAAAGGAAGAAGTATGCGATCCACGCCAGGGTAAAATGAAACTTGACTTTTATTCATATGTTTAAAACAATTACAACGATGGAGGAATTGGCAGCTTTGCAGAGTAGACGCAGCACTGGGCTTACGCGTTTTGGCTGTTAAGCCGTAGTCATCGCCTCTTATATATATATATCAAAATAACATAATAATAGTATTGCATTGAGCAATGATACTTTTTTATTGGCCTAACTATACATTTATAAATAGACAAGCTTTCGGAAGAGTTCCTTCCTTTCTCGAGTCTGAAGCAATACTGACTGAGTATATACTATATATATATAGAACTGTGTAGGAAGGTGAAGGGCACTCTCAGGGTTTATGAAATTTGCGTATCAGCAAAAAATATTTATTCATTGTTCTTAATCACAATTTTGATGAATCGACGTTTCGGCTTTCACAGAAGCCTTCATCAAGACAAGTAAAAACTGTTGAATAAAAGAAAAAACAACCAATATTTGCAACCACAATATGAAAATACATGCACCCATCACCAAATATTAATGCTAAAATTAAAATAAGGACAACCCAAGCATCAAAAACAAGGATATCAGGCATACCCAATTAGTCATAACCACAACATGTCAATGGATAGTACACATATTGGCAAGGCCACCCCTCCAGCTTAGATAGGTGCAGTTATAGGAGAGCCAATTCCCTTACTAGTAGGGATACCATTAAATCAATACTCATAGAGACCAGATGCCCCTATCAAGTATTCAACTCCGCATGGTTACATAAATTATTGGGAAGCAAACCTTACTGACTTTTGAAAAAATGAAAACATTTCAACCAAAGTGTATGACCATACACTCAAACTGAAACAACAATCATACCAAGCGGCAAAACTATAGCCACTGGCACGCTCAAATATGTTGAACAAATAGCTATGATTCATAATTAAGGGAGCTTATACCACATAGCCTAATTTATGCAAGGCAGCCACCGATATACAAAGTGTCAAATATCTTTCTTCTCCTCTAGTAATGTACATACTACTCTTACTAGGTAGGATGTACTCAGCCATCATAGCAACATCATATAACCTTAAAACTCACGCCATATGCTCAAAACATAGACCAGTGGGGTGTGCAAATGTGCCTTACTTAATATGATAATTTGGTGTACAAGTTATATAGATAACGCTACATGGTACCAGATATTGGCCGACCAAACAAATAGCAAAACTTACTAACCTAAACACACTCAAAGCAGAAACTAAACACTAGTCATGAGGGTCGCACACTTAAAGGGACAGTAAAGTCACAAAAAATCTTTCATGATTTAAATAGGGCATGTAATTTTAAACAACTTTCCAATTTACTTTTATTACCAATTTTACTTTGTTCTCTTGGTATTCTTAGTTGAAAGCTAAAATCTAGGAGGTTCATATGCTAATTTCTTAGACCTTGAAGACTGCCTCTAATCGGAAAGCATTTTGACAGTTTTTCACCACTAGAGGGCGTTAGTTCATGTGTTTCATATAGATAACATTGAGCTCCGGCACGTGAAGCTCCTAAGAGCAAGCACTGATTGGCTAAAAATGCATGTCTGTCAAAAGAACTGAAATAAGGGGGCAGTTTGCAGAGGCATATATACAAGGTAATCACAGAGGTAAAAAGTATATTATTATAACTGTGTTGGTTATGCAAAATTGGGGAATGGGTAATAAAGGGATTATCTACCTTTTTAAACAACAAAAATTCTGGTGTTTACTGTCCCTTTAATAAACAAGTCACTATCATATAATAGAGTCCAGATAACTAAATAGCAACGGAAATGCTATTGGCAATTCATCACTACCAAAGGTAGGCCATCATGGTGTATAGTAAAAGATGTAAAGCGGCTAAAGAGTTAAACTATATATAAGTTTGGGAAAAACCACAGTACTAACACATGATCCTGCATATTACCTAGAAGAAGACACTGAACTTACGCACTATCAAGCAATGAACCTATATAAAAAATGCTTAGGCAGTAATGATACAACACCCGTGAACTGCACTGTTGAAATTAAGAGAGAGAGTACACACTGTCGCGACTATGCGCTTCAAAGCCATATACTTTATTCATACTAACAACAATGTCTCTATCAGAACATTTAGAATAGCTCATATCAATATCACATGTGCCAACCCGCAACACCATAGCAAAATGTACATTAGCTAAAACAAATGGTCCATGCGCAGTAGAAATATCCTAGCGTAAGAAGACTCTTAACGAAATAAATTCTAACAGAAACCAAAATACTCTATGTTAGCTAGCTAAACCGCACAGGACAAATCCTAGCGACACCTACCTCAAATCGGCTGAAAGCCGTGCTCACCAAGACCGGGAAACTCTTATGGTACACGCCATACCCCTGAGCTTTATATACATACACCCCTGACCAATGATTGGTTAATCATGGGGGTGTGTCAGGACTCCGGCAAAGCACAGCTGTAGCTAATTATCATCGCAACTCACTGTCAATACCTGAACGCCTGCGTAGAACCCAGGTGTTGGAACCGTGTCCTCATGTGTATCACCTCTAGAGATCAACAGCTCCGCTATCGGACTGTGTAATGTGAAGTCTCAATAAGATAGATAGTACGTGGGCAAATCAGAGCTTAACTCCCATCAGACTCGCAATTATTGGATGGTCTAAACTAAATAAATAACAATATCCATGGGAACACATAAGGTTAGAAATTTTTAACTACCCTACTTTGCTAAACTGATGTTAAAAAATACATGGATAAACACACTCAAAATCAAAACAAGGTATGACAGGGCTCATCATGTCCCAAAGCGTCCCTGAAGGCAATACCAGATCACAAATACCCAGTCTCATCGAGATGTAACTTGGTAAGCACAATGTGACAAACCCTACACGCATCAAACAGATCATGAAAGACCAATAGGGGAACATACACTGTAGTTCACCATACCATTATGTGATAATGGAACAGGATCAACTAAAATCCAGAGGTCAAATATCTCCAACAGAAAAAAAACACAGGTGCTATCACCACGGAGGGAGGCAGATATGGTAGCACGATTATAGGTGGCCTGTAGGGGAAGGAAGTTATATAGAATGAATGTGGTAAGCACAAATGTTAGAACACAGCAGTCACAATTAGTAGAACACAGAATAATCTAAATGTATATTACGTCCGTGGGGAGTGACAGTGTTAAGCCTATAAATCCATCGGCTTTCACAACACAGTAGTTCCTTAGACCTATTAGCACCCCTTCTGGAAGGAATCACAGTGTCAATGAGCATTGCTTTGAGAGAGGATACAGAGTGTTTGTATTCAAAAAAATGGCATGCCACAGGTTGATCTGAGACCCCATCCTTGAGTGCAGCTCTAATAGCGCTTTTATGATTCGCTAGTCTCTCACAGAAGGTAGTAGTGGTCTTACCCACATAATAAATACCACATGGGCATGTCAAGAAATAGACTACAAATTGGGAAGTACATGTAAGGCGATGCCTTATCAGGCGTTTAGGTATTGAAAGTGAATTGCGATGATAATTAGCTACAGCTGTGCTTTGCCGGAGTCCTAACACACCCCCATGATTAACCAATCATTGGTCAGGGTTGTATGTATATAAAGCTCACGGGTATGGCGTGTACCATAAGAGTTTCCCGGTCTTGGTGAGCACGGCTTTCAGCCGATTTGAGGTAGGTGTCGCTAGGATTTGTCCTGTGCGGTTTAGCTAGCTAATATAGAGTATTTTGGTTTCTGTTAGAATTTATTTCGTTAAGAGTCTTCTTACGCTAGGATATTTCTACTGCGCATGGACCATTTGTTTTAGCTAATGTATATTTTGCTATGGTGTTGTGGGTTGGCACATGTGATATTGATATGAGCTATTCTAAATGTTCTGATAGAGACGTTGTTGTTAACATGAATACAGTATATGGCTTTGAAGCGCATAGTCGCGACAGTGTGTACTCTCTCTCTTAATTTCAACAGTGCAGTTCATGGGTGTTGTATCATTACTGCCTAAGCAATTTGTATATAGGTTCATTGCTTGATAGTGCATAAGTTCCGTGTCTTCTTCTGGGTAATATGCAGGATCATGTGTTAGTACTGTGGTTTTTCCCAAACTTATATATAGTTTAACTCTTTAGCCGCTTTACATCTTTTACTATACACCATGATGGGCTACCTTTGCTAGTGATGAATTGCCAATAGCATTTCCGTTGCTATTTAGTTATCTGGACTCTATTATATGATAGTGAGTTGTTTATTAAGTGTGCGACCCTCATGACTAGTGTTTAGTTTCTGCTTTGAGTGTGTTTAGCTTAGTAAGTTTTGCTATTTGTTTGGTTGGCCCATATCTGGTACCATGTAGCGTTATCTATATAACTTGTACACTGATATATCATATTAAGTAAGGCACATTTGCACACCCCACTGGTCTATGTTTTGAGCATATGGAGTGAGTTCTAAGGTTATATGATGTTGCTATGAAGGCTGAGTACATCCTACCTAGTAAGAGTAGTATGTACATTACTATAGGAGAAGGCAGATATTTGACACTTTGTATATCGGTGGCTGCCTTGCATAAATTAGGCTATGTGGTATAATCTCCCTTAATTATGAATCATAGCTATTTGTTGGACATATCTGAGCGTGCCAGTGGCTATAGTTTTGCCGCTTGGTATGATTGTTGTTTCAGTTTGAGTGTACAGGGAGTGCAGAATTATTAGGCAAGTTGTATTTTTGAGGATTAATTTTATTATTGAACAACAACCATGTTCTCAATGAACCCAAAAAACTCATTAATATCAAAGCTGAATAGTTTTGGAAGTAGTTTTTAGTTTGTTTTTAGTTATAGCTATTTTAGGGGGATATCTGTGTGTGCAGGTGACTATTACTGTGCATAATTATTAGGCAACTTAACAAAAAACAAATATATACCCATTTCAATTATTTATTTTTACCAGTGAAACTAATATAACATCTCAACATTCACAAATATACATTTCTGACATTCAAAAACAAAACAAAAACAAATCAGTGACCAATATAGCCACCTTTCTTTGCAAGGACACTCAAAAGCCTGCCATCCGTGGATTCTGTCAGTGTTTTGATCTGTTCACCATCAACATTGCATGCAGCAGCAACCACAGCCTCCCAGACACTGTTCAGAGAGGTGTACTGTTTTCCCTCCTTGTAAATCTCAAATTTGATGATGGACCACAGGTTCTCAATGGGGTTCAGATCAGGTGAAGAAGGAGGCCATGTCATTAGATTTTCTTCTTTTATACCCTTTCTTGCCAGCCACGCTGTGGAGTACTTGGACGCGTGTGATGGAGCATTGTCCTGCATGAAAATCATGTTTTTCTTGAAGGATGCAGACTTCTTCCTGTACCACTGCTTGAAGAAGGTGTCTTCCAGAAACTGGCAGTAGGACTGGGAGTTGAGCTTGACTCCATCCTCAACCTGAAAAGGCCCCACAAGCTCATCTTTGATGATACCAGCCCAAACCAGTACTCCACCTCCACCTTGCTGGCGTCTGAGTCGGACTGGAGCTCTCTGCCCTTTACTAATCCAGCCACAGGCCCATCCATCTGGCCCATCAAGACTCACTCTCATTTCATCAGTCCATAAAACCCTAGAAAAATCAGTCTTGAGATATTTCTTGGCCCAGTTTTGACGTTTCAGCTTGTGTGTCTTGTTCAGTGGTGGTCGCCTTTCAGCCTTTCTTATTTTGGCCATGTCTCTGAGTATTGCACACCTTGTGCTTTTGGGCACTCCAGTGATGTTGCAGCTCTGAAATATGGCCAAACTGGTGGCAAGTGGCATCTTGGCAGCTGCACGCTTGACTTTTCTCAGTTCATGGGCAGTTATTTTGCGCCTTGGTTTTTCCACACGCTTCTTGCGACCCTGTTGACTATTTTGAATGAAACGCTTGAGTGTTCGATGATCACGCTTCAGAAGCTTTGCAATTTTAAGAGTGCTGCATCCCTCTGCAAGATATCTCACTATTTTTGACTTTTCTGAGCCTGTCAAGTCCTTCTTTTGACCCATTTTGCCAAAGGAAAGGAAGTTGCCTAATAATTATGCACACCTGATATAGGGTGTTGATGTCATTAGACCACACCCCTTCTCATTACAGAGATGCACATCACCTAATATGCTTAATTGGTAGTAGGCTTTCGAGCCTATACAGCTTGGAGTAAGACAACATGCATAAAGAGGATGATGTGGTCAAAATACTCATTTGCCTAATAATTCTGTACTCCCTGTATGGTCATACACTTTGGTTGACATGTTTCATTTTTTTAAAAGTCAGCAAGGTTAGCTTCCAAATAATTTATGTAACCATGTGGAGTTGAATACTTGATAGGGGCATCTGGTCTCTATGAATATTGATTTAATGGTATCCCTACTAGTAAGGGAATTGGCTCTCCTATAACTGCACCTATCTAATCTGGAGGGTTGGCCTGGCCAATATGTATACTATCCATTGACATGTTTTGTTATGATTAATTGGGTATGCCTGATATCCTTGTTTTTGATGCTTGGGTTGTCCTTATTTTAATTTTAGCATTAATATTTGGCGATGGGTGCATGTATTTTCATATTGTGGTTGCAAATATTGGTTGTTTTTTCTTTTATTCAACAGTTTTTACTTGTCTTGATGAAGGCATCTGCGAAAGCCGAAACATTGACTTATGAAAATGGTGATTAAGAACAATTGTGGGTAAGTCACACAGCAATGGGCAGCATTTATAAATATATATGTAAATGCTTATATACATATATATTTATGTGTTAATATGTGTATATACACATATTAACACATAAATATATATGTATATAAGCATATACTGTAGATATATATTTAAAGGGAACACACAGTTCCCATAGGCCGCAATAAAAAGGCACTTTTCAGTGCCGTTTTTTTTTCTCTATTTTGAGGGTATTTGGGGCACTTTTAGAAAATTAACCAGAGATCGGATCTCTGGTTAATTTTCTAAGCGCTAATTGCTACCGTAAGCTCACAATAGCAATAACCAGCCACTTGTAAGGGCTGGATAATTATCGCACTCCCACAAATGGGCAAATATGCTCCACTTGTAATGTAGCACTAATACTTTAACCAACTCTCTCATCATTTCCCGCCTTGACTATTCCAACTCCATCATTTCTAGCCTCCCTAGCTGCATCTATCTCTTTTATATCCATAATAAATGCCTCTGCCAGGCTGATCTCCCTTACACGTCGTTCCTCATCTGCTGCAGCTCTCTGACAGTCCCTTCACTGGCTTCCTCTAACCTCCAGAATAAAACACAAAATCCTGACTCTAACTGTCATAGCTCTAAATAACACTGTTCCACCCTATATCTCTAACCTTGTCTCCAGAAACTCTACCTCCCGTCCCCTTCACTGCTCATGACCTCCTTCTCTCCTCTTCTCTTGTTACTTCCTGGTAGTAGTAGTAGTAGGTTCAGAGATCCACAGTAGTGGCATAAACTTCAATAATCAGGCAATGATAGATGTTAGGTATTGCCTGAAATAGTGTTGTGATGCAAGAAGGTGGAGTCTGCCTTAAAGGGATATCACATACCCCCTTCCTCAAGGATTCCCCTCTGAGGAATCCGGTCGCGGCTTCAAGGGATATTTCGATGGAAGTTAGCAATCATGGTGCATGAATATCCGATCCAACCTGCCAATAATTATCTTCAGGACCATAACCCTTCAATTGTATTAAATATTCAACCTTTCTGTGTCTAATACGTGAATCAAGAATATTTTCTACTTCAAATTCCTCATGATCTTGAAGATTGATTGGAGGAGGAGGTAAAACATCTCTGGCAGAACGATTTCCTGAGGAGTAAGGCTTGAGAAGTGATACGTGAAAAGTTGGATGTATCCTGTAATGGTATGGCAGCTTGAGAGTTATCGCATTAGAGTTTATGATTCTTTTTACAGGGAAGGGTCCGATGAACTAATTAAATAACTTTTTACAAGGTTTTTGTAATTTCAGGTGTTTGGTGAATAGCCAAACTAAATCTCCAATCTGGTATTCCGGACTTGGTCTATGATGTGAATCATAATAGTATTTTTGTCTTGTCTTGGCTTCTGAAAGATGTGTTTTTAGGATTTATAAACGATCTTGCAAAGATGTGGAGTAAGTGATGGCTGCTGGAGAATTGACAGTAGTGTTGCTTATTGTTATAGTTGATGGATTATATCCATAAGTAGCAAAGAAAGGTGTCATTTTTGATGAGGAGGATATAGAGTTATTGTTTGAGAACTCTGCCATTGATAATAATGATAACCAATCATCCTGAAGAGGAGTTACGTAACATCTTAAGTACTGTTCTAATATTTGGTTTGTCCTTTCAGTCAAACAATTGGTTTGTGGATGGAATGATGTGGATAGCCTAGAGTCAATCTTTAGTATTTTACAAAGCGATTTCCAGAAAGATGAGGTGAATTGTGTACCCCGGTCAGTGATTATAATTGTAGGAAGTCCATGTAGTTTAACTATAGAGTCTATGAAAACAGTTGTTGTTGTTTTAGCTGTAGGTAAACCTTTTAATGGAATAAAGTGAAATTTAGTAAGGTGATCTACCACTACTAAAATTGTGTCATGTTGTTGTGACTTTGGTAGCTCAACTATGAAATCCATAGAGATTGTTGACCAAGGTATATCAGGGATTGGGATGGAAGTTAAATATCCAATGGGTTTTCTATGATCCATTTTATTTCTGGCGCAGATCTCACAGATAGTGACATATTTATATATGGAAGTGTTCATTTGTGGCCGCCAAAAGTACCTTCTGATCAAGTCTATGGTCTTTTTACCACCAGGGTGTCCAGCCATGAGGTTATCATGAAAATGAGAATTAATGGTTTCTCTGAGTTTTGTTGGTATGTACATTTTACCTTTATGATAATACAACCCAGAGTTTGGATCTAGTTCACGTTCTCTGCAACTTCTGGGTTGTATTCCAGTGTTTCCAAAATCTCTTTTTCTAAAGAGGTAAGGTTTGCCAAGAATTTTTCTGGCGGAATTATTTGAGTTAGAGAATCTTTAGGAGGGGTAAAATCATGTATTCTGGATAGGGCATCTGCCTTAGAATTTTGGGTACCAGGTCTATAAGTGATGCGAAAATTAAATCTATCCATGAACAGGGCCCATCTCAATTGTCGTGAAGGCAAAGTTTGAATGTTTGTTCATTGCGTTGTGACAAAACAGCTCCAATTCCTGAGTTTGATGCATCAATTTCTAAAACAAATTGAGCTTTATGATTTGGGAGTGTTAGAATGGGGGCAGTGGTAAAACTTTTTTTAAAAAGTCAAAAGCTTGTTGTGCTTCATCTGTCCATAAACATTTTTGATGCTTTTTAGTGAGCTTGGTTAATGGTTTTGTTATTGTTGAGAAATTGGAGATAAAATTTCTATAAAAATTGGAGAACCCCAAAAACCTCTGCAGAACTTTCACAGTAGTGGGTTGAGACCAATTTGTATTTATAGCTACCTTATCTGGGTCCAATTGGATGTGGTTAGGTGATATGATATAACCCAAGAACTTTATTTTATTTACATGAAATTGACACTTCTGTAATTCTTTGCAAATAATTTATGTTCTTGTAGGCGTGTAAGCACCCAACGTACATGTTTTTCATGTTCCTGGAGATTTTTAGAATATATGAGAATATCGTCTAGATATATAATTACGCATAAATCAGTCAAAACTCTGAATAGGCCATATCTAGTACGAAATGCTGTTTTCCAATCGTCACCTTTTTTAATGCGAATTAAGTTGTAAGCCCCCTTTAAATCTAATTTGGTGTAAATGGTAGCATTTGTTAGTCGTTCGAGTAACTCAGGTATAACTGGTAAAGGTTATCGGTTTTTAATGGTGACAGCATTGAGGGCTCTATAATCTATAATGGTTCTTAAGGTATCATTTTTGTTCATCACAAAAAATATACCGGCTGCAGCTGGAGAAGTAGAAGATGATATAAAACCTTTTTTTAGGTTCTCGTCAAGATATTGACGTAAATGAGTTAATTCATTCTGAGATAAAGGATACATTTTACCATGGGGTATTTGTGACCCAGGGATGACATCAATGGGGCAATCAAATGACCAGTGAGGAGGTAAAGTTTCTGCTTCTTTCAAATCAAATACTTCAGAAAGATCCTGATACACCTTTGTTACAACAACCTCAAGACTGGTCAGTGATACATGTGGGAAACAAGTTTTTTGACAGTAATCAGATTGAAACAATGTTTTACAATATGTCCAGTCAATCTGTGGGTTGTGTTTTTGTAACCAGGGAAACCCTAGAATAATGGTATGATTAGATATGGGAATAATGTCAAAAGTTATGTACTCTATGTGTCCTTCAGTTGTTGACAATAACATAGGTATGGTGTGATTTGTTATGGGTCCCTTTTGTATGAAAGTTCAGTCAATAAATTTTACAAAAATTGGTGTTTGTTTTGTGATAGTAGGTATATTATTTGTTTTAACAAATTCAGAATTTATGAACAATCTGCATGCTCCAGAGTCTATTATAACTTCAGTCTGAATAAGTTGTTGATCCCACTGTAATGTAAAAGGTATAGATAAGTAACTGTTAATAAATGTTTCCTGACCATTTTCTGTCTTGCAAGAGATGGGCAGACAGAAACTAGATGATCTTTATTTGCACAATATAGGCACAAATTTGCCAATCTACGTTGTGCCTTTTCTTCTTGGGAAAGTGTCACTTTAATTGAGCCTATCTCGATAGGAGTGGGGTTTGTGGAAAGTGTATCTGTATTTGTGGTTAGAGGATAGATGCGTTTTGTGTTTAAATCAGAACTACATTTATCTGCCCTTCTTTCTCTCAAACGTCTGTCTAAAGTAATACTTTGGCAAATTAACCCTTCAAGTGTCTCTGGCATCTCTATACGTGAAATCTCATCTTTTAAAATTTCTGAGAGTCCAAGTCGAAACTGATATCTTACAGATATCTGATTCCATAGTGAATCACTTGCCCACATCTGGAAATCAGTTACATACTCTTCCACTGTTCTCTTACCTTGTTTTAAAGATTACAGTTTTGTTTCAGCATTAATCTGTTAATTTTTGTATTCTCATATAAACTAGACATTGCAGAAAAGAAATTCTCTAAAGATTCCAAAATAGAATCACCAGACTCATAGAATCTATTAGCCCAGGCTCTGGGTTCCCCAGTGAGAAAAGGGATAATGGTGCAAACTTTATTTTTTTCTGTGCAATAAATTAGTGGTTCCATACTAAAGAGTAAATTGCAAGCATTTTTGAATTCCCTAAATTCAGTACGCTTACCAGAAAAAGGGGTAGGCAGGTTTATGTGTGGCTCAGGTGATTCTGTTTGCTTGTGAGTAATTACATCTTTTTAACATACCCTTTAATACTGAATTCTCAGCTTGTACTTCAGTTAAGCCACGTGCTAAATAATCAATTTTCTGATTGAGTGAGGCAAACTGATTATTAATTTTGTTTGGATCCATTTCACTCAGTTTTCAGAATAATATTGGCCTGATTATTATGTTAGGATTCACTAAATATATTTGGTTGATATATAAGTTTTGTTGCTGTAATAGATTTTGCCAGATAAAATGGTAATAAATCTTGTCATATAACATTAAAGCAGATTTATAAGAGTTATAAGTATTAGTGACTGCAATGCTTAAACTATATTATCCAATGTAAACGTTTAGTAGTAAACATGGTTATAGTTTAATATCAGATGGGAAGTAAATAGCAGCTGTATATCTGTTAGCGTCTGCAAAGTATCAAGCAATAGGCCAAACTGATTCCCAGTGAGAGAGGTAAGTAAAGACTCAGCGTTCATATAACAAATCACAGAGAACATAAGCATAGAACACAGTCTGTGGTAAATACAACAGCAACTCAGTAGTGGCTTTGTGGATACAGTACTTGCGGTTCAGAGGAACAACGAATGTTACTGTTACAAGATGAACAGTTCCAGATGAATAGGTGTGCATGGTGAATCAGCAGTGAGGTTCTGAGAGTAAGAATATCGTTAGTTTGTAATCCTGCGTAGCAGTTCAATGAACTGTGAGAGTTCCCAGTAGCAGATCAGGTTCCAGAAAGGAGAGAGATTCAGCAGGTGGAGATAATTATAAGTTGCGGTCGAAATGCAACATTGAGACAATGGGGCCTATTTATCCAGCCGTCAACTTACTTGCATTCGACGGCACCAATACGCTCGCCTAAGATCGCCTAACATTGCTGCCGCTGACCTGAATACGCTCTCTAAAGTTACCAAACAAGCTGTCAAAAAGCCGCACACCAAGTACGGGCGATGAGCAGTGGACTGTTGTTAACTAACAGTCATCAATCTCGCTGCTCTTCGGCTTTTTCCCAGCTTTACTAGTATACTGTCACTAAACACCGCCACTATACTACACTGTTTTACCCCTATACCACTGCTTACGGACCCCGCTGCAACTAAATAAAGTTATTAAACCCTAAACCACTGCTCCCGGACTCCGGAGCCCACCACCACTCTAATAAACTTATTAACCCCTATCCTGCTGCTCCCGGAGCCCACCGCCACCTACAATATGTTTTTAACCCCTAATCTGCCATCCCCAACGTCGCCACCACTATATTAAATTTATTAACCCATAAACCTAACACCCCTAATTAAATAAATCTAAATAAAATCCCTATCATTATCTAAATAATTCCTATTTAAAACTAAATACTTACCTATAAAATAAACCCTAAGCTAACTACAATGTAACTAATACTTACATTGTAGCTAGCTTAGGGTTTATTTTTATTTTACAGGCAAGTTTGTATTTATTTTAACTAGGTAGAATAGTTACTAAATAGTTATTAACTATTTACTAACTACCTAGCTAAAATTAATACAAAAGTACCTGTAAAATAAAACCTTACCTAAGTTACACTAACACCTAACACTACACTATAATTAAATAAATTAACTAAATTAAATACAATTAACTAAATTATATACAATTATCTAAAGTACAAAAAAAAACCCCACTAAATTTCAGAAAATAATAAACAAATTACAGAAATGTAAACTAATTACACCTAATCTAATACCCCTATTAAAATAAAAAAGCCCCCCAGAATAAAAAAAAAAACCCCTAGCCTAAACTAAACTACCAATAGCCCTTAAAAGGACCTTTTGCGGGGCATTGCCCTAAAGTAATCAGCTCTTTTACCTGTAAAAAAAAATACAACCCCCCAATAGTAAAACCCACCACCCACACAACCAACCCCACAAAATACTATCTAAAAAAACCTAAGCTCCCCATTGCCCTGAAAAGGGTATTTGGATGGGCATTGCCCTTAAAAGGGCAGTTAGCTCTTTTGCAGGCCCAAAGCCCTAATCTAAAAATAAAACCCACCCAATACACCCTTAAAAAAACCTAACACTAACCCCCTGAAGATTGACTTACCGGGAGACGTCTTCATCCAAGCCGGGCAAAGTGGTACTTCAGATGGGCAGAAGTCTTCATCCAAGCCGGGAAGAAGTGGTTCTCAAGACGGGCAGAAGTCTTCATCCAAGCCGGGCAGAAGTGGTCCTCCAGACGGCAGAAGTCTTCATCCAGACGGCATCTTCTATCTTCATCCTTCCGGCATGGAGCGGGTCCATCTTCAAGACATCCGACGCAGAGCATCCTCTTCTGCCTATGACTATCCGACGAATGAAGGTTGCTTTAAGTGACGTCATCCTTAAATTATTTCAGCCAATCAGAATTAAGGTAGAAAAAACTCTATTGGCTGATGCAATCAGCCAATAGGATTGAAGTTCAACCCTATTGGCTGATCCAATCAACCAATAGGATTGAGCTCGCATTCTATTGGCTGTTCCAATCAGCCAATAGAATGCAAGCTCAATCCTATTGGCTGATTGGATCAGCCAATAGGATGTTTTCTACCTTAATTCCGATTAGCTGATTAGCTGATATAATTCTATCGGCCAATCAGAATCTAAGGGACACCATCTTGGATGACGTCACTTAAAGGAACCTTCATTTGTCGGGTAGTCATCGGCAGAAGAGGATGCTCCACGTCGGATATCTTGAAGATGGACTTGCCGTCTGGAGGACCACTTCTGCCCGGCTTGGATGAAGACTTCTGCCCGTCTGGAGGACTACTTCTGCCTGGCTTGGATGAAGACTTCTGCCCATCTGGAGGACCACTTAGCCTGGCTTGGATGAAGACATCTCCCGGTAAGTCGATCTTCAGGGGGTTAGTGTTAGGTTTTTTTAAGGGTGTATTGGGTGGGTTTTATTTTTAGGTTAGGGCTTTGGGCCTGCAAAATAGCTAACTGCCCTTTTAAGGGCAATGCCAATCCAAATACCCTTTTCAGGGCAACGGGTAGCTTAGGTTTTTTAGATAGTATTTTATTTGGGGGGTTGGTTGTGTGGGTGGTGCGTTTTACTGTTGGGGGGGTTGTTTGTATTATTTTTACAGGTAAAATAGCTGATTTCTTTGGGGCAATGCCCCGCAAAAGGCCCTTTTAAGGGCTATTTGTAGTTTATTGTAGGTTAGGGTTTTTTTATTTTGGGGGGGCTTTTTTATTTTCATAGGGCCCTTAGATTAGGTGTAATTATTTTAAAGCCTTGATAATTTCTTTTTTCTTTTTTGTAACTTAGTGTTTCGTTTTTTGTGTAACTTAGTGTTTGTTATTTTTTGTAACTTAGTTAGTTTTTTGGAACTTTGTAATTTTTTAGTGTAGAATTAAATTATTTGAGTAGGGTGAGGTGTTTAAATATATAATATATTTATTTTAATTTGTAGTTTTATGTTATTTTAGTATAAAAGTTAGGTTAGATTAATTATTAATTTAATATAGTTTAATGTAATTTTATTATAATAGTTAGGGTAGGTTAATTAATAGTTTAATATAGCTTAATTGAATTTTATTATAATAGTTAGGTTAGATTAATTAGTAATTTAATATAGTTTAATGTAATTTTATTATAACAGTTAGGGTAGGTTAATTAATAGTTTAATATAGTTTAATTTAATTTTAAATGTAAGTTTACATTTATTATAAGATAGGAATGAGTTAATATTTAATATAAAGTTAATGGGTTGTTAGGTTTAGGGATTAATAGGTTAATTTAGTTTATGGCGATGTGGGGGGCTGGCGGTTTAGGGGTCAATACATTTATTCAGTTGCGGTGGGCTCCGAGAGAGGAAGGATAGGGGTTAATAACTTTATGTAGGTGGCGGCGGTACAGGGGGTGGCAGATTAGGGGTTAATAAGTATAATGTAGGTGGCGGTGGGCTCGGGGAGCGGCAGTTTAGGGGTTAATAAGTTTATTTAGTTGCTGCGGGGTCCGGGAGAAGTGGGATAGGGGTTAATAAGTATAATGTAGGTGGCGGCTGTGTAGGGGCGGCAGATCAGGGGTTAATAATTATAATGTAGGTGGCGGCGGTGTAGGGGGTGGCAGATTAAGGGTGTTTAGACTCGGGGTATATGTTAGGGTGTTAGGTGTAAACATAACTTTTATTCTCCCATAGGAATCAATGGGATATCGGGCAGCAGCGGACATAACCTTTCCCTGCTTTCAGACCAGGTACGCTGGGAGGAATAGCTGTGAGCATACCTGGTAGTTATTTGATAACTAGCAAAAGTAGTCAGATAAGGCCGAATTTGCATTCGGAACATCTGTAATGACATAATCATCGATCTGTGTCGGACTGAGACCGGCGGATCGTATGTTACGTCACAAAATTCTACTTTTGCCGGTCTGTAGGCTTTGATAACTAAGGCGAATCAAGCTGTCCACAATTACACTGCGGAATTCCAGCATATTTGCAGTTGACGGTTTGATAAATAAGCCCCTATATATTCACAAATAGGATATTAAAGATAATAAGTGCCAAGTAAGAACACAAATACTTAGTAGATTCTGACCAAGCAATAAGGCTTGAGAATAGGTTCAGAGATCCACAGCAGTGGCATAAACTTCAATAATCAGGCAATGATAGGTGTTAGGTGTTGCTTGAAATAGTGTTGTAATTCAAGAAGGTTGAGTCTGACTTAAGGGATATCACACCTCCTCACATTCCCATCTACAGGACTTCTCCAGACTGGTTCCTATTTTGTTGAACTCTCTGCCTCGCTCCATAAGAATACCTTAGTTTTCAAACTAAGGCCTAGATTACGAGTTGTGCGTTAGCCTTAAAAAGCAGCGTTAAGAGGTCCTAACACTGCTTTTTAACACCAGCTGGTATTACGAGTCTTGAAGGTACAGGTGTACCACTCACTTTTTTGGCCAGACTAGGAAATACCGCAAATCCACTTACGTCAATTGCGTATCCTATATTTTCATAGCGCCGGTATTACGAGTCTGACCAAAAGTGAGCAGTAAACCCTTTCCTGTCAAGCCTGTTACCGCATTTAAAAGTCAGTAGTTAAGAGTTTTACACTACAACGCCGTAGCATAAAACTCTTAACTAAAGTGCTAAAAAGTAGACTAACGCCCATAAACTATCTATTAACCCCTAAACCGAGGCCCCCCACATCGCAAACACTAAAATAAATATTTTAACCCCTAATCTGCCGAACCATACATTGCCACCACTATAATAAATATATTAACCCCTAAACCGCCTCACTCCTGCATCGCAAACATTAGTTAAATATTATTAACCCCTAATCTGCCGGCCCTAACATCGCCGCCACCTACCTACATTTATTAACCCCTAATCTGCCACCCCCAACGTCGGCGCCACTATAATAAAGTTATAAACCCCTAAACCTAAGTCTAACCCTAACCCTAACACCCCCTAACTAAAATATAATTTAAATAAATCTAAATAAAATAACTACAATTAACTAAATAATTCCTATTTAAAATTAAATACTTACCTATAAAATAAACCCTAAGCTAGCTACAATATAACTAATACTTACATTGTAGCTATTTTAGGATTTATTTTTATTTAACAGGCAACTTTGCATTTATTTTAACTAGGTAGAATAGTTATTAAATAGTTATTAACTTATTAATAACTACCTAGTTAAAATAAAGACAAATTTACCTGTAAAATAAAACCTAACCTAAGTTACAATTACACCAAACACTACACTATAATAAAATAAATTAACTAAATTAAATACAATTAATTACAATTAAATAAAATTATCTAAAGTAAGAAAAAAAAAAAACACTAAATTACAGAAAATAATAAAGAAATTACAACATTTTTAAACTAATTACACCTACTCTAATCCCCCTAACAAAATAAAAAAGCCCCCCAAAATAAAAAAGCCCCCCCAAAATAAAAAAAATGCCCTACCCTACACGAAATTACAAATAGCCCTTAAAATGGCCTTTTGCAGGGCATTGCCCCAAAGTAATCAGCTCTTTTACCCGTAAAAAAAAAGTACAAATACCCCCCAACATTAAAACCCACCACCCACATACCCAACCCTACTCTAAAACCCACCCAATCCCCCTTAAAAAAACCTAACACTAACCCCCTGAAGATCACCTTACCGGGAGACATCTTCACCCAACTGGGCCGAAGTCCTCAACGAAGCCGGGAGAAGTCTTCATCCAACCGGGCAGAAGTGGTCCTCCAGACGGGCAGAAGTCTTCATTCAGACGGCATCTTCTATCTTCATCCATCCGGCGCGGAGCGGGTCCATCTTCAAGACATCCGACGCGGAACATCCTTTTCTTTCCACAGCCGACGACTGAATGAAGGTTCCTTTAAATGACATCATGCAAGATGGCATCCCTTCATTTCCGATTGGCTGATAGAATTCTATCAGCCAATCGGAATTAAGGTAGAAAAAATCCTATTGGCTGATACAATCAGCCAATAGAATTGAAGTTCAATCCTATTGGCTGATACAATCAGCCAATAGGATTAAGCTGGCATTCTATTCCAATCAGCCAATAGAATGCCAGTTCAATCCTATTGGCTGATTGCATCTATCAACCCTATTGGCTGATTGCATAACTATTAGTTATAGTGTAGCTAACTTATGGTTTATTTTTATAGGTAAGTATTTAGTTTTAAATAGGAATTATTTAGTTAATGATAGTAATTTTATTTAGATTTATTTATTTAAATTATATTTAACTTATGGGGGGTTAGGGTTAGGATTAGACTTAGGTTTAGGGGTTAATATGTTTATTATAGTGGTGGCGACGTTGGGGGCAGCAGATTAGGGGTTAATAAGTGTAGTTAGGTTGCAGCAACATTGGGAGTGGCAGATTAGGGTTAATAAATATAATGTAGGTGTCAGCGATGTTGGGGGCTGCAGATTAGGGGTTCATAAGTATAATGTAGGTCGCAGCGGTGTCCGGAGCGGCAGATTAGGGGTTAATAATATAATGTAGGTGTCAGCGATGTCGGGGGCAGCAGATTAGGGGTTAATAAGTGTAAGATTAGGGGTGTTTAGACTCTGGGTTCATGTTAGGTTGTTAGGTGTCGACATAAATGTATTTCCCCATAGGAATCAATGGGAATGCGTTAGGAGCTAAACGCTGCTTTTTTGCAGGTTTTTTTCAGCCGGCTCTCCCCGTTGATTCCTATGGGGAAATCGTGCACAAGCACGTTTTACCAGCTCACCGCTAACGTAAGCAGTGCTGGTATTGAGGTGAGATGTGGATCAAAATTTTGCTCTTCGCTCACTTTTTTGCAGTTAACGCCAGGTTTGTAAAAACCTGTAATACCAGCGCTGTCTGTAAGTGAGCAGTGAGCATAAACCGCACCACACAGCCTCTAACGCAAAACTCATAATCTAGGCACATGTTCCTTAAAGATTCTACTGTTCAGGGATCCATATAATATACACTAACATTTTCTTCTCTTAGTTCCTCTCCTCCTTTAATTATCCTTTCAAACACCCTTAGCATGTAAGCCTACAAGTCAAGCTGTTTTGTAGATCACCTTCATGAGAGATGATTTACAAAAGTGAAACTCTTGTCAGGTCCCTCTATCCCTTTGCTTCCCATAATTGTTACCTTACATATTAAACTCATGTCTTTTGAACTGCAGAATCTGTTGGTGCTCTACAAATACCTAATAATAATAATCAGGAGAAAACTGCTATAGGACATTTATTAAAAAGTAGTGGGAGAGACAGGCCATTGTGTATAAACCAAAAACACCAAGAGATATAATGACAAAAAGCAGACGTTTTTATATTATGTTAATAGTCACAAATAATACAATGCATTAAAAATGTTGCTGCTCCTGAACAGTATTATTTTTTTATCTCTGCAGAGCAGGTGGTGAATCAGTGTTTGGCTAGCTAGAGGGGGTCAGTAAGTGGGCAGTTGGCAAAAGAGGGTCAATGAGTATTTCAAGGGAGATACACAGGGTGAGTGAGTAAGGAGACAGACAGAGAGGAACTGTGAATGTTCTGGGACAAGTATATTGATTGTAACAGAACTACAAAAGTATAGTGCAGTGAGTGAAGACTGTGCAGGCAGAGGGTTTAATTAGAGGTTGAGGGCAGGGAGAGGAGGCAATATGTGGACTGGAGCAAGAAGAGAATTGTATCGGGTACTTGGGTTAGGTAGAGGTGTAATTGTGTTGCGAGTGAGAAGGGTAAATATATTAGGCGGGTCAGTGAGTGGGGAAAACAGAGGAGCAAGTGGAGGGTTTCCAGTTGCAGCATAAGTATATTGGGATACATGTAAGGAGACTCCCAGCAGCTTGAGGTAGGTAATCACCAAAGGTAGTCATTGAATGCTGTATGCATGAGGAAGGTCCAGTGGGAGGTTGTGGACCATGAAACAGACTCACTAGTTGCTCCTTACTGGCCCCGGTCCATGCTCCGGTACTATGCTCCCCTACATGCACCACTCCAAACCTGGATCAAGACCTTAATCAGCACAGGACCAGGGCCTAGACCAGACTAAGCTTACAAGGACTCAAATAAACATATATTGGCAATGGAATGACTTTTCTCACCCACATTTCTTTACAAAGACTTATAGTTCCAGAATGGAGAAAGCTTTGCAAATGAGCACGGAGCTTGGGCACCAAACTGCAGCTCACATAGGTTTAGAGGGTGCATACCATTAAAAGATCCAGCCACACCTAAAATTTCCTCCAGTACGGCTGGCAATGGCCTGTAGCAGTCAGCAGGGGTTAGTGAGGGACATTCATGGATGACTTGGGCGCTCTAAACCTGGGCGCCAGTGCCTAATTTTAATCCCTGGCACCCGGGATTGTCAAACCCTGAATTAGGTGATCAGCTAGCTATAGGGACAATAAAGTAAACATAAAAATTTAATTGATTGGATAAATCATGAAGTTTTAAACAACTTTCCAATTTACTTCTATTATCAATTTTGCTTAGTTCTCTTGGTTTCCTTTCTTAAAGAGTAATCCTAGGAGTAATCAGGAGGGTTTACGTATATTTAGCCATCTGGCAGCATTGTTTGGAACATTGTTTATAGTAAAATTATGCATAGTTGCAAACACTTCTGCCAGACACTGCTACAGACACATACATGCTCCTGAGCTGCTATCAGCCTCTTTAGATTTACTCATCAACAAAGGATATCAAGAAAACAAAGCAAATTTTATAACAGAAGTCAATTAGAAAGTTGCTTAAAATGGCATGCTCTATCTGAAAAAGGAATGTTTAATTTTGACTTTACGGTCCCTTTAACCCCTTAACGACCGCAACGTACCAGGGTTTCCATGTTTATAATAGCACGGGTCCCTCCCTTCTAGTCACCACAGTAACACAAACCCCATAGAAAGACCTGCGATGTATAGGGTATGTCGCTAGTTCTTAAGGGGTTAAAATAGAGAGAAAAAAAAAACATAGCCTGAAGTGGATTAGGCCAACATATATGACTGAAATTTTCTTTTTGGTTGTTTGATCCAGAGTTTATCATGTCTTTAGATTTGAGTTTAAATATATTCATAACCTACTTTAACTAATCAAACAATTTATTTGAATAAGAAAACAAGGAGGAATAGAATGGTCAGTGAAGTCTGCACAATATATATTGATACCCCGTGAACAGAGAGTGATAAATGATTTATGCTCCCAAATTACAATATATAAAACTATAAAACCACAATTTTTGTCAAAATGTTTGCATTTGACTGATCAATGTAACTTTAAATAAAGGGGACTATTAACTTTTTTTTGCTGAAACAAATGAATGTTTGGTAAACATTTAACATTATTTCAGGAATGAACAAATACGGCCAACATAATAAGATCTTTATTTTTCAAGTAATCTTTTTTTTTTTTTTTGTACAATATTATAAAGGAATAGTGCAATGTTTTACGATCACTAAATTGTAATTCTTTTAAGAATAAGGCGTCTCATTTATTTTTATGAGTGAAAGTGACCTTCTTTTTATGAATATGTGGATTCAATAGCCAACGTTTACAAACACTTTAACAAAAGATACAAAGAGAGCAAAGCAAATTTGATTATAAAAGTAAATTAGTAATTTATTTAAAATTGCATGTGCTATCTGAATCATGACTTGTTTAATTTAATTTTTACTTTACTGTCCCTTTACCTAGGTCTCTCAGGTCACCTAAACTTACATCTATCCCCCCTGCAATCCATCTTTTATAATATATGAAACTCTCTTCCTCTGCTTCCTATCCATTGACTTCCTTTAGCAGAAATAAATAAATAAATCAAAACCTGACCCTAAAAGGGGTCCTATAAGTCCTATATAACATTGGTCCCCCCCTATATCTTTGTCCTTGTCTGCAAATATTATCAAACTTAACCCCCTCTCTTTGCCCAATACCTACCTCTTACCTCCTCTATCACCTCCTCCCATTCTCAATTAGAATACTTTGTTGGAACTGCACATAGTTTATGGAATTCTCTGCCTCACTTCACAAGACTTGCTCAAAGTTTTACAATTCAGAGATGCTTGCACACTATTTTAATCTTTCTATTTCCTTAAATGGATATGAAACAACAACTGTTTATTTCATGATTCAGAGCATAGCATTTTAAACAACTTTCTAATTTACTTCTATTATCATATTTCCTTTATTATCTTTTGTTGAAAAGCAGAGACATATGTTTAGGAGCCAGCCCATTTCTGGAGTACTATAGCAGTCTGCAAGTATGTTATTCATTTGCAAGAGCACTAGATGGCAGCACTATTTCCTGCCATGCAGAGCACCAGATGCCTACCTAGGTATCGCTTAAAGGGACACTGAACCCAATTTTTTCTTTCGTGATTCAGATAGAGCATGCAATTTTAAACAACTTTCGAATTTACTCCTATTATCAAATTTTCTTAATTCTCTTGCTTTCTTTATTTGAAAAAGAAGGCATTTAAGCAATTTTTTTTGGTTCAGGACCATGGAAAGAACTTGTTTATTGGTAGGGGAATTTACCCACCAATCAGCAAGAACAACACAGTGTGTTCACCAAAAATGGGCCGGCATCTAAACTTACATTCTTGCATTTCAAATAAAGATACCAAGAGAATGAAAATAATTTGATAATAGGAGTAAATTAGAAAGTTGCTTAAAATTGCATGCTCTATCTGAATCACAATAGAAAAAAATTTGGGTTCAGTGTCCCTTTAAACACAGAATATCATGGGGACAAAGCAAATTTAATAATAAAAGTAAATTGGAAACTTTTTAAAAATGCTCCTTCTGAATCACATATTATATTTTTCTTGGGTTTCATATCCCTTTAACTCAGCACCCTTTCTTTTCTCATCAGACCCTTTAGGGCCCTGTAACCCCTCATCATATATTAAAATGCATTTTTGTAAATTGTACCATGACATAATGTTTTAGCACTGCAGAAAATGTTGGTGCCATACAAATAAATTATGAAAGTAATACTTCATGTGGAAGCATAGTTGAAAATGCCTTGAGCTAAGAGTTACTTTGTACAATTATCTAGCATTAAAGGGGGTTAAAATTTCTGGTGTATAACTTACATCTAATAGTGTTAACAAATCACTGGTGTAACTCTCATCTGGGAGTGGGGGTTAAAAACGACTGCTGTGTGTAACTGGCATCTGAGAATACATCTGATGTCAGTAAAAATTAGTTAGCAAATTACTGCTGTGTGTAAATGGTACCTGAGGAGGTTAAACATCCTAGCACAGCTAACCTTGATAGTTAATTTCTAATATGAGTTGCTGTCATAGTAGTGGTGGGGGGTTAAAAATAACCCCTAATCTGCTGCCCCCAATGTCGGCGCCACTATACTAAAGTTATTAACCCCTAAACCTAACCCTAAGTCTAACGTAACTTAACCCTAAAACCCACTAACTTTAACATAATTAAAATAATTCCAAATAAAAATTACAATTAATGCCTAAATAATTCCTATTTAAAACTAAATAAATACTTACCTGTAAATTAAAACCTAAGCTAGCTACAATATAACTAATAGTTATATTGTATCTAGCTTAGGTTTTATTTTTATTTCACAGGTAAGTTTGTATTTATTTTAACTAGGTTGATTAGTTAGTAAATAGTTATTAACTATTTACTAACTACCTAGTAAAAATAAATTCAAATTTACCTGTGAAATAAAACCTAACCTGTCTTACAGTTAAACCTAACATTACACTAAAGTTAAATAAATGACATTAATGAAATAAAATTAACTAAATTACAAAAAAAAAAACCACTAAGTTACACAAAATAAAAAAGAAATGATCAAATATTTAAACTAATTACACCTAATCTAATAGCCCTATCAAAATAAAAAGCCCCCCCCCCCAAAATAAAAAAAAACCCTAGCCTAAACTAAACTGCCAACAGCCCTTAAAAGGGCCTTTTGCGGGGCATTGCCCCAAAGAAATCAGCTTTTTTACCTGTATAAAAAAATACAAACAACCCCCCAACAGTAAAACCCACCACCTACACAACCAACCCCCCAAATAAAATCCTATCTAAATAAACCTAAGCTCTCCATTGCCCTGAAAAGGACATTTGGATGGTCATTGCCCTTAAAAGGGCATTTAGCTCTTTTACGTTGCCCAAAACCGTAAGCTAAAAATAAAGCCCACCCAATAAACCCTTAATAAAACCTAACACTAACCCCCGAAGATCCACTTACAGTTTTTGAAGACCGGACATCCATCCTCATCCAGCCGGGAGAAGTCTTCATCCAAGCGGCAAGAAGTCCTCATCGAAGCCGGGAGAATTCTTCATCCAAGCGGCAAGAAGTCGTCCTCCAGGTGAGCAGAAGTCTTCATCCAGATGGCATCTTCCTTCTTCATCCTTCTGGCGAGGAGCGGGTCCATCTTCAAGACATCCGGCGCAGAGCATCCTCTTCATACGATCCCAGCCGTACACTGAAGGTTCCCTTTTAAGATGGAGTCCCTTGAATTCCAATTGGCTGATAGAATTCTATTAGCCAATCGGAATTAAAGGGAAAAAAATTATCCAATCAGCCAATAGGATTGAGCTCACATTCTATTGGCTGATTGGAACAATTTAGTGCAGTTTAGTGTAGGCTAGGGTTTTTTTATTTTGGGGGGCTTTTTTATTTTAATAGAGCTATTAGTGTAGGTGTAATTAGTTTAAATATTTGATCATTTCTTTTTTCTTTTGTGTAACTTAGTGTTTTTTTTGTTTGTAATTTAGTTAATTTTATTTCATTAATGTAATTTATTTAATTTTAGTGTAATGTTAGGTTTAACTGTAAGACAGGTTAGGTTTTATTTCACAGGTATATTTAAATTTATTTTTAGTAAGTAGTTAGTAAATAGTTAATAACTATTTACTTACTAGTCTACCTAGTTAAAATAAATACAAACTTACCTGTGAAATAATATATAATATATAAGTTATATTGTAGCTAGCTTAGGGGTTATTTTACAGGTATTTAGTTTTAAACAGGAATTATTTAGTTATTAATAGTAAGTTTTTTTTAGAATTATTTTAATTATATTAAAGGTAGGGGTGTTAGGGTTAGGGTTACGTTAGGGTTATGCTTAGACTTAGGGTTAGGTTTAGGGGTTAATATATTTATTTAGTGTTAGTAATGTGGGAGGCCAGAGGTTTAGGGGTTAATAACTTTAGTATAGTGGAGGCGGCGACGTTGGGGTCGGCAGATTAGGGGTTAATACATTTTTGTAGGTGGCGGCGACATTGGGGGCGGCAGATTAGGGGTTAATAAATTTATGTAGGTGGCGGCGACATTGGGGCCAGCAGATTAGGGGTTAATGAGTGTAATGTAGGTATCGGCAATGTCGGGGCGGCAGATTAGGGGTGTTTAGACTCAGGGTTTATGTTAGGTGTTAGGTGTAAACATATATTTTCTTTCCCCATAGACATCAATGGGGCTGCGTTACGCTCCGTCATTGCAGGTGTTAGACTTTTTTTTAGCCGGCTCTCCCCATTGATGTCTATGGGTAAATCGTGCACGAGCACGTCAATGCAGCTCCAAGCAGCGCTGGTATTTGTGTGCGGTATGGAGCTCAACGCAGCCATATCGCCCGCAAATGCTAGGTTTTTGCAAACCTGTAATAGCAGAGCTATTAAAGGTGAGCGGTGGAAATAACTTGCAAGTTATTAGCGAGCCACTCATAATGCAAAACTCGTAATCTGGCTGATTATTAATATATAATCAGCCACTGCATCATTCAAACCTTTTTTTTTTTAATGGATAAATCTGAATGTCTTAAAGTTTGTTTAGCTCCATTAAGATAGCAGTGGAACGTAAGATTATCCCAAGGAATTATTGGAATCCGAATCAGAAGTAAACGTGTCTGTTTTGCATAAACTTAATAGGTATGAACACAGGAATGCACCGGGTTGTTTATCCAAGGATTAAAAGAATAAAAGGATTGCTTTCAGACACACAGTAACAAAGTAGGCCAAAATATTTTAGAACAAATCATTTAAAGGGACATAAAACCTACTTATTTTGTTTTCATGATTTGAATAGAGTGTGCCATTTTAAACAACTTTAGTGTTTACATCTATTATCTAATTTCATTTTTTCTCTTGGTATTCTTTGTTGAAAAGCATACCTAGTTAGACAGGAGCAGCAATGCAATTCTGGGAGATAGTTGCTGATTGGTGGCTGCACATAGATGCCTATTGTCATTGACGCCCCTGATGTGTTAATCTAGCTCCTAGTGGTGCATTGCTGTTTCTTTAGCAAAGGATATCAAAATAATTAAGCAAATTTGACAATAGAAGGACATTGGAAAGTCGTTTAAAACTATATGCTCTATCTGAATCATGAAATCCATTATTTTTTTTATCCCTTTGAAGTTGCTTGAAAGTTTCAGAAACATTACACAGACCAGAAGATATGGCCAAAAATGAAAAATTGTCACAAAACTTAAAACCATCCTGCTAGCACATAGGGAAAAAAATTACAGGTTCATTGCACGTCCAGCTTATTGAATATCTACAGCCATCGGAGACATTTAAATAGCGGAGCAAGTAGTGACAAAGAATACAATTATTAAAGTAAATTAAATTACTAAATTGTAAATCATATTTACTTGGAGATAATATTTGAGCTCAATTACTTTATGATCTCAAAATGATCTCAGTAGTGAAGACACAAGAGCTAAACTAGCTCAACCACTTTTGATTACAAAAAGTGAGGGCTGAAAGAAATATTTCTGATAGCAAGTTTACAATGCAAGTTATACACCGAAAATGTCACGTGTTGTGTATGACAGTGTATTAAAGCGTATGGGCCAGATTACGAATGGCTCGCTGGCTGTTACACGCAAGCGATAATGGGTTAATCATGGGTATTTGCAACCTCAGAGCTCTGATTAACTGTTATGCTTGAATAAAAAGTGTCACAGAAAACATCAAAAATACATTTAAAAGTGTAATTAAACTCATAAAACTAAGAAAAAAGTATTAAAAATAATTATTGCATGAAAAAAGTTATAAGGGCTCAAAGATATGAGGTCTCAGGTGTTAGAAAAAAAAGGAAGGCAAAAGATACATTCATATACATGTCTATAGATATATATGTATATATAGATGTGTGCACATGCATATTTATGTGTCAGATATATATAGAAATAATTATTTAATAATAAAAAGTACATTATTTTCTATGTGAAGAACATAGGAATGAAAAAGATGTGTTTTGTGCATTGAATTTCTCAATTTAGATCTTAATCCAAGCATATTTTAAAATATATAGAAATATTCTATGGATTATTTAGAATATTTGACAATATACTTATTAGTTTATATTAATTTGTATTCATATTTTAAATGTAATATTTCCTTATACCTTAAGAATCCTAAGCTTTCATGTGTGCAACTGTTTTAAGATCTCAGTTGAGAAATGTGATGCGCAAAGCCAGGTGCGTCACGATGTCCATGTGACCGCCATCATTTTCCCGCACTGCCGCCTCCAGGCGTTCTCTACTCTGCGGGCCGCTCCTCCGCCTGGCTGGCTGTCCTCTGCTCCCTCTCCTGCAGGCTCCAACTCTGGTCCTCACCGACCGTCCTCTTTGCGGGCCCGCCTCAGGACTGAGGTGCTCCGGTGGCTGTGACCGCCGCACCGGCCTGGCCCTAGGGGATGGCTCCTCCTCCGCTGTCTTCTCCGGATCCTCGCCGCCTCCGGATAAGGCCCCAGCAGCCTGCAGCTGCGCCAGCAGCCACTGAGGATCTCTCTCCCTGGCGGCAGCTGTAGCTGCAGTAAACAGCTCCTTGAAGTCGGACATGGTGACAGGTAAGTACCCTCATGTTCTCTCCGGGCTTGATGAGGTGAAAAGATGCCAGAGCTTCTTCTCACCGTCAGGTCCGGATAGAAGATGAGCCTACTTCCTGTTCACTGTCTCTTAAGGACTCCCCTATAGCCCACTCCTTAAACTCTCTTTCACCCCATCTTCACACACTTGCCCTGCTCTGGGGTCAAATACCCTTCCAAAATAGGCATTTCTCCAGGGCTGGCAATATTTTACATTCCTATGTTCTTCACATAGAAAATAGTGTACTTTTTATTATTAAAAATATATTTATATTTATTTATATCTAGGCATTTATATATATATATATATATATATATATATATATATATATATATATATATATATATATATATATATATATATATATTTATACAGTGGGGCAAAAAAGTATTTAGTCAGCCACCAATTGTGCAAGTTCTCCCACTTAAGAAGATGAGAGAGGCCTGTAATTTTCATCATAGGTATACCTCAACTATGAGAGACAAAATGTTTTTGCAAATTATGAGGGAAAATAAGTATTTGGTCAATATCAAAAGTTAATCTCAATACTTTGTTATATATCCTTGTTGGCAATGACAGAGGTCAAATGTTTTCTGTAAGTCTTCACAAGGTTGTCACACACTGTTGCTGGTATGTTGGCCCATTCCTGCATGCAGATCTCCTCTAGAGCAGTGATGTTTTGGGGCTGTCGCTGGGCAACACAGACTTTCAACTCCCTCCAAAGGTTTTATATGGGGTTGAGATCTGGAGACTGGCTAGGCCACTCCAGGACCTTGAAATGCTTCTTACGGAGTCACTCCTTCTTTGCCCGGGTGGTGTGTTTGGGATTATTGTCATGCTGAAAGACCCTGCCACGTTTTATCTTCAATGCCCTTGCTGATGGAAGGAAGTTTGCACTCAAAATCTCACGATACATGGCCCCATTCATTCTTTCATGTACACGGATCAGTCGTCCTGTTCCCTTTGCAGAGAAACAGCCCCAAAACATGATGTTGCCACCCCCATACTTCACAGTAGGTATGGTGTTCTTTGGTTGCAACTCAGCATTCTCTCTCCTCCAAACACGACGAGTTGTGTTTCTACCAAACAGTTCTACTTTGGTTTCATATGACCATATGACATTCTCCCAATCCACTTCTGGATCATCCAAATGCTCTCTAGCATTCTTCAGACGGGCTCGGACATGTACTGGCAGCGTAGTGTGTTACTGATGGTAGCCTTTTTTACGTTGGTCCCAGCTCTCTGCAGGCCATTCACTAGGTCCCCCCGTGTGGTTCTGGGATGTTTGCTCACTGTTCTTGAGATAATTTTGACCCCACAGGGTGAGATCTTGCGTGGAGCCCCAGATCGAGGGAGATTATCAGTGGTCTTGTATGTCTTCCATTTTCTAATTATTGCTCCCACAGTTGATTTCTTCACACCAAGCTGCTTGCCTATTGCAGATTCAGTCTTCCCAGCATGGTGCAGGTCTACAATTTTGTTTCTGGTGTCCTTCGACAGCTCTTTGGTCTTCACCATAGTGGAGTTTGGAGTGTGACTGTTTGAGGTTGTGGACAGATGTCTTCTATACTGATAACAAGTTCAAACAGGTGCCATTAATACAGGTAATGACTGAGTGGAAGACAGAGGAGCCTCTTAAAGAAGAAGATACAGTCTGTGAGAGCCAGAAATCTTGCCTGTTTGTAGGTGACCAAATACTTATTTTCCATCATAATATGCAAAAAAATTCTTTCCAAATCAGGCAATGTGATTTTCTGGATTTGTTTCCACATTTTGTCTCTCATAGTTGAGGTATACCTATGATGAAAATTGCAGGCCTCTCTCATCTTCTTATGTGGGAGAACTTGCACAATTGGTGGCTGACTAAATATTTTTTGCCCCACTGTATATATACAGTATATATAAGTGCTTTGGAACCCATTGCTATGAACTAGCTGAAAACATGTAATATCAAATGTATGCATTATTTATAGATATTCCCATATCTATATTGTAACTTCGGCTTTTTTGTGCGTGTTGGTTTAGCATGCGAGCAAAAACATTTTACGTTTAACTTGTAATAGGTGCGGTATCCAACGCACAGAAAACTTACTTCTAGCTCAGGTAGCAATAATTACTGCTCTACTCGTAATCTGGACATAAATCATCTTAAAATAAAATTTTGATTGTGGAGAAGAAACTAGGCCAAAGAAAATCCACCTCTGACGTGTAGCCAGCATCATGACATTAGGATATATATTGTGAAAAAAGAAATTATAAAATTGGCACTGTGACTGTAATAATAGGGAAAAAAGGGAATGTAATAATCCCTGGTGCTAACCCTTAAATAGTAATATGAAAATTATGGGAGGGGAATTTGGGGCAAGAAGGGGTTAAGTAGCACTCGTTCCCTATATGTATAGTAATAGTATTGAAATCATTCAACTACTATAAGTATCAATCAGTTAAAAAACTTTACTTTATTCACAATAAAGTAAAGTTTTTTAACTGATTGATACTTACAGTATTTGAATGATTTCAATACTATTACTATACATATAGGGAACGAGTGCTACTTAACCCCTTCTTGCCCCAAATTCCCCTCCCATAATTTTCATATTAGGATATATATTCTCATATGTATTTGGATGATATTAAGAATACTTTATTTAAAGGGACAGGAAACCCCCAAAAATTGAATTCATGATTCGGAAAAAATATACAATTTTACGCAACTTTCGAATGTACTTTTATCATCAAATGTGTTTCATTCTCTTGTTATCCTTTGCTGAAGGAACAACATTGCACTACTGACAGCTTGCTGAACACATCTAGTCAGCCAATCACAAGAGACAAATGTATGCAGGCACCAATCAGCAGCTAGCTCCCACTAGTGTAGGATATGTGCATATTCTTTTTCAACAAGGGATACCAAGAGAACAAAGCACATTTAAAAATAGAAGTAATTTTAAAAGTGTCTTAAAATTACAAGCTCTATCTGATTCTTGAAAGTTTGATTTTGACTTTCCTATCCCTTTAAATGCAGGAGTTCTTGTAAGAGCAGACACATGCTTGATCAATGAATCAATTTTTTTTCATGATCGAGATAAAAAAATACACGCAGAAGCAATTAGCGCTTATAAAATTAACCAGACATCAGATCTCTGGTTAAGTTTATAAATGTGTCCCAAATGCCCACAAAATAATGTGTAGTGTATTTTATTAAAAAATAAAGATAGCAGCATCTTTATTTGTTATTAAAATTACTGCACTAGGCAGTATTTTGGGTTAAAGATTGGCGGGAGTGGGGTGTTAGGAAAAAAACGTCACTGAAAAGGGCCTTTACATTGGTCTATGGGAACTGTGTGTTCCCTGTAATAATGTATGTATATGCTTATATACTTATATACAGTATATTTATGTGTTAATATGTGTATATACTTATATACAGTATATTTATTTGTTAATATGTGTATATACTTATATACAGTATATTTATGTGTTAATGTGTGTATATACTTATATACAGTATATTTATGTGTTAATGTGTGTATATACTTATATACAGTATATTTATGTGTTAATGTGTGTATATACTTATATACAGTATATTTATGTGTTAATGTGTGTATATACTTATATACAGTATATTTATGTGTTAATGTGTGTATATACTTATATACAGTATATTTATGTGTTAATGTGTGTATATACTTATATACAGTATATTTATGTGTTAATATGTGTATATACTTATATACAGTATATTTATGTGTTAATATGTGTATATACTTATATACAGTATATTTATGTGTTAATATGTGTATATACTTATATACAGTATATTTATGTGTTAATATGTGTATATACTTATATACAGTATATTTATGTGTTAATATGTGTATATACTTATATACAGTATATTTATGTGTTAATATGTGTATATACTTATATACAGTATATTTATGTGTTAATATGTGTATATACTTATATACAGTATATTTATGTGTTAATATGTGTATATACTTATATACAGTATATTTATGTGTTAATATGTGTATATACTTATATACAGTATATTTATGTGTTAATATGTGTATATACTTATATACAGTATATTTATGTGTTAATATGTGTATATACTTATATACAGTATATTTATGTGTTAATATGTGTATATACTTATATACAGTATATTTATGTGTTAATATGTGTATATACTTATATACAGTATATTTATGTGTTAATATGTGTATATACGCATATTAACACATAAATATATATGTATATAATCATATACATACAGGCATTGTCAAAAATATTGGCACCCCTGCATTTCACCACATTTTTGGAGTTTTGTGTGGAATGTGTCCGATTTGGGGGGTTTTTCTCCACTTTTTTGTGTCATACCAATACAAACAAAAGAAATAAACATGAGAATGCCTAAACATTTGTAATTGCAACAATTTTCTGGGGTTATTGGTGCATTATCTGACGGAAATGAAGGGGTGCCAATATTTCTGGCCATGACTGTGTATATTTATACTTTATTGCCATCGCTGCACTACTTACCCCCTTTGCTGCGCTTAGGTTCTCATGCCGTGTCTCACGGCATCAGAACGAGGCTCCTATCGGAGCCTATGAAAGCACGCTCTTGTCAGCACAATACTTCCCAGCAATGCAAACCCAGCTTGCGTTCACATTGCTGACAACTTGTAATACCAGCGCAGCGTGTGCTGGTATTACACAGTGAAGTGCAAATATCGCTTTCATTAAAGCGATACTTAGAGTTCCACTTTTAATCTAGCCCTATGTGTTCAGTTAGCTCCCAGTAGTACATTACTGCTCCTTCAACTAAGGATATAAAGAGAATGAAGTAAATCTGAAACTAGAAATAAATTGAAAAGTTGTTTAAAATTTTATGTCCTATCTAAATCATGAAAGACAAATTTGGGGTTTCATGTCCCTTTAAAAGGACAGTCAACACCAGATTTTTTGTTTTTTAAAAAGATAGATAATCCATTTATTATTTATTCCCCAGTTTTGCATAACCAACACATTTATATTATTAATATTATTATTATTATTATTATTATTATCAGGTATGTGTAGAGCGCCAACAGATTCCGCAGCGCTGTAAACATAGTCAATATACAGGATAGCTTTTGCCGGGATCAAGTGGGTAGAGGGCCCTGCCGAGAGTTTCACTGTTGTAGTCGGTTCTTATGAAGGCGATCTGCAAACAGCTGGGCTCATAGGCTTACATTCTAAGGGGTTCAAGAAGAAAGCAATGGAGTTAGGAAAGGTTAATATTGGTTGTAAGCATCCCTGAATAGTAGAGTTTTTAGGGAGCACTTGAAGCTGTTAAAACTAGGGGAGAGTCTTGTGGAGTGAGGCAGGGAGTTCCACAAGATGGGCACCAGTCTGGAGAAGTCCTGTAGACAGGAATGTGAGGAAGTAACAAGAGAGGAGGAGATCCTGAGCTGATCGAAGGGGACGGGAGGGAGATTATCTGGAGACAAGTTCTGAAATGTAGGGGGGAGCAGTGCAGTTGAGAGCTTTGTATGTCAGAGTGAGGATTTTGTGTTTAATCCTAGAGGCAAGAGGAAGCCAGTGAAGGTATTGGCAGAGAGGCGCAGCAGATGAAGATCGATGAGTAAGGAAGATGAACCTGGCAGAGGCATTCATAATGGATTGTAAAGGAGCTATGCGGCAGCTAGGTAGACCAGAGAGGACGGAGTTACAGTAGTCGAGGCGGGAAAGTATGAGAGTGGATTAAAATCTTAGTTGTATCTTGTGTAAGGAAATGTCTAATTTTAGCGATGTTTTTAAGGTGGAAGCGGTAGGCTTTAGCCAAGGACTGAATGTGAGGAGTGAAGGAAAGATCTGAGTCAAGTGTGACCCCAAAAGATACACCAAAGGCTTAGCACCTGTCTTATATCCCTATGTTGCCAGGTCCAATTTTAACCCCACTGCTATGTGACCTTAATAAATTGTACCCATCACAGAATTTCAGTTCACACTTTTCAAACTTCACTTCTGGGTTAAACACTCACATTCGCCCGTTGTCCGGAACTCATCTCCCTCTTTTACACAAAACCCGGTATTCACCTGTGGTCTGCTTTGGAGACTCCACTATCGCGGAAGCCCAGCTCGTCCTTACTCGGCGTTCTGTGTTTCTCTGTTACCCCTTCGTGTGTGTGCTCGTTGACGTCTTGGGCGTGCTTCCGTCACAATACCTGCAGTGGGGCGTGGTGGAAATCGCTGCCGTGTGTGCACTTTAGTGATTACTCAGGTAATTCTCAATGAACAAGAAAAAAGGCACCTTCACGGTTATGCGGTTAAAAAGTCTTTAGTTTATTTCTTGAACAGCAAAATAAATTCTTAAGTTCAGCTCAGGATGGAAAGTTTGGGTTGTTCCCAGTGACCCACTGACGCGTTTCGGCTCGCTGGCCGTAATCGTAGTGTGGTCTGTGTAGCCTCTATCGGCTCTTTTTAAATCTGTAGGCTTTTGCCTATTGGTTAAAACCAAAAACCTGGGAATTAACCCATTACTTTCCAATTCATTTAATTACTCATACGTTAATACTATTGCAAAACTTTTCTTAGGACAATCAATTAATGTATTATAATAAACATCCTCATATATGACATGACTTCATAAAGTTACATTGGCACATTTCAGAAAATAATAAATTCATATCCCAATTAATACTTTTGTATCAACATAGTTATAGATGGAGAAAAGGGGCTATCAATAATAATTTTAAATAAATTGTTAACTCCTCTTTTTACTATTTACTATAATGATACCCTCTTAATGTAATGCGACCTTTTCCAGACAGTCTAAAACTTAAATATCAATTTATATGTCCCCTTGTTTTGGGTAAATTCATTCTTTGATATGAGTTGTCCCCCTTTCCATAACTTTGCTACCGATTTATGTGTTTATATTCTGGGATCGATTAGTATTATCTATAAACAGTCAGAGGTAATAAATCCTTATTTCTGGACACACAGACTATTTCCAGAAGTTGATCAGATCATACTCTGAATTTAATCCTTGTGGTAACCTCGTTTTTAGTCTGTGTATCCAGAATATTTCTTTTTTAGCCAAAACTGACTCCCTATCACCTCCTCTGGAGCCCATTTTTGCATCATCTATTATTGTCCATCTAAGTGTATTACTACTTTTGTTATGACAATTTTTGAAATGAAGCACAAGAGGTGTAGTTAGTTTGCCTAGTTTTATGTTTGAAAGGTGCTCTCTAATTCTATACCTTACTTCTCTAGTAGTGAGCCCAGTGTACTGAACTTTGCATTCTATACAAGTAAGCAGGTAAATGGAATAAGTGGCTCTACAATTTGAGCATCCTTTAAATTCAAAAACCTCTCCTGTTACACTGCTTTTAAATTCTTGTCTAGGGTCTAACTTCTCGCAGGCTTTACAATGTAAATTGCCGCATCTAAATACCCCTCTATGTTCTAACCATGAGCTTCTTCTTGGAAGCTCCGATTTCAACTGTGTAGGAGCAATTCTATTTCCAATAGACAGTCCTTTCCTGAATGCAAACCTGCACATTCTTGGACTTATCTCCTCCAGCCCATCATCAGCTTTTATCATAAACAGATTTTTTCTGATGATTTGACAAATTTCCTCATACTGATTGCTATATTGGGTGACAAAAGTCACCCTTTTCTCCTCTTTAATATCACGCTTTTTGGACAAATCCCTATAATTAAGGTAAATTGACCTATCTTGGCCATCAATATCTTTTCTTACTGAGTCAATATCTTTTTGTTGATATCCTCTTTCTCTCAATCTTTTACTAAGATCGTCAGCTTGTATACTGTACGTGTCCATATTTGTACAGTTTCTCTTGAGCCGTATATATTGACCCCTTATAACTGATTTAAAGACCCTTTGAGGGTGATTACTGCGGGCATGCAATATAGTATTGCCCGATATGGGCTTTCTATATAATTCCACCTCAATTTTGCTTTGATTCTCTCCTTTAAGGGTAACATCTAAGTAGTTAATACTGCTCTTATCTACTTCAAAGGTGAATTTAATCCCCACATCATTTGTGTTTAGTCTTTCCACAAACCTCTTCGCCTCCTCAGGTCTACCACACCATACGAATATCAAATCATCTATATATCGTTTGTAATAAACAATGTGGTCCCTATCAGTGTTTTCACCCCCAAAGATGTGGGACAGCTCCCACCATCCCATGAATAAATTCGCATAGGATGGTGCAAATTTTGCTCCCATGGCCGTCCCACATCTCTGGAGGTAAAATTCCCCCTCGAAGGCGAAGAAGTTGTGGCTCAGTAAAAATTCTGTTACTCGTAATATATACTTTATTAAATCTTCATCAAAAGATTTATTTCTATGGAGAAAATAGTTTAATGCCTCCAAACCTTTCTCATGTCTAATAGAGGAATATAGCGAGACTACATCTATAGTCAACCATATGTAGTTTTCTTTCCAATCTATAGATTCCATTTCTAGTAATAACTGTTTGGTGTCTCTTAAAAAACTTGGTAACTGTTTCACCAATGGTTGGAGGATTTCGTCCAACCATTCTGAAAGATGTTCAAAAATAGAATTAATGCCACTTATTATAGGCCTTCCAACTACATTTACTAAAGATTTGTGGACTTTGGGCAAGAAATTGAAGATCGGAATAACAGGGTGGTCTACCAACAAAAATTCTCTAGTTTTATCATCCACAAAACCACCTTCAATTCCATCATCAACTAAATGCCCAAGTTCCTTTTGAAATCTTAGGGTTGGATTAAAAGTCAACTTAGTGTATTGTTTCTGATCACTCAACTGTCTGAGGGCTTCTTGGACAAAGAAGGTTCGGTCCATGACCACGACCGAACCCCCCTTGTCCGCTGCCCTAATTACTAAATCATTTCTATTTCCCAATTTTTTTAACGCTAAATGCTCCTCTTTGGTCAAATTTTTCTTTTTATATCTATTTACACGATAGGCTAATTTATTTAAATCCCTTTCAACTCGTTTTTGGAATTTCTCCAGAATTTCTCCCCTAGATTGAATAGGATAAAAAGAGGAAACTCGTTTTAAAGATGGTCCTTTTACTATCTGCCTGTTTTCAAATTCACTGTTACTTTCATTATATAGTGATTCCAGAGTTTCCAGATCACATTCCTCCTGATAGCTAAGGTTTCTACTCATAGGATATCTATCTCTTTCAGACTGTAAGTGACCAAAAATCTCTCCACTCTCATCATTTTTAAAATGTTTTTTTAAAGTTAAATTTCGAATCAACTTATTGGTATCAATTAGAGTCTGAAAGAGATTAAAATCCTCACTCGGGACAAAATTCAAACCTAAACTCAATACTCTAATTTCAGTTTCATTTAATTTAGAGGAGGAAAGATTGATTACTGAGTTCACTTGTATTTTGTTTGTGACCTCCCTCTCCGTGGTGGGAGCTGGTTCTCCCTTATTTTTCCATCTCTTCCCCCCCCTTCTGATTCTTTTGTTTTTACCTGAAAAACCTGCGCTACTTCTTGTGCTTTATCTCTCTCAGATACAGTCAGTGATGTCCCTGATGTAGAGGGCCCTACTTGCTGATAATTAGAGACTTCTTGTGTTAAGTTACATTTTAGAATAGAGCCTGTTTTGGACCTAGCTCCCATATCTTCGGTGTTCACTAGGTTCTGTCTATCCTCATCTCCTGAATTGGACCCTTCCCCTGAAGTATGTCCCTCCTCCTGAGAGTCCCCCTCGCTATCTGTAAAGGTGACCTTTTTATTTTTCCTACTTTTATTTCTTCCTTTTCCTTGTTTTTTACCTTTGTTTGTAAAAAATTTGTTTTCCCTTCTATAACTGAACCTTTGTTTCTTATTCCAAATATACACTTTATTTGTTTCAAAATCAATAGAATCTCTAACAAATTTATCATGTTTAATTTCCATAATCATGCGTTTGGTGTCGGCTATGATCTCATGTAATATTTTATCAAATTTGGAATATTGTAATTCCCCTTTTCTGCGGTTGCATTCAATTTGTAAAACATCAATTTCATTGGAAACTTCATTTAAAGCTTTACGTTTAAACTCTAATAACATTCTCATTAATCTTATAGAGCATTCTGACAAAATACCGTTCCAATTTCTTACAAATTCAGCATCATCCACAGTAAATGTGGGGAATTTATTTACTCTTAGACCCCTAGGTATTAATCCTGCATCTAAATATTTTTTCCCAGAGTCCATACATCCCATTTCAGCCTGGTTTCTTTTATCATCAAATCTTCAATTGTCTCAAACAACTTGCTTAATGAGAACATGGAACAGTCCGTAGTAAACACACATTCCAAATCGCTCCGATCACTCACTCTGTCCACAGTAGGTTTTAGTGAATAGTATTGCAAAGTTCCTTCACTGTTAACTTCTAGCTCCATACTTAGATGCTGTTCCGTATATTCAGATACCAAAGAAAATATTTCCCCAAAGAGTCCACCAATCTAATGGATTAGCATTCTTATGGATATTAGCAGTGCTCCAGCTATATTGCGGGCAATCCGCCGCTCCTCTAAAGATACACCAAAGGCTTAGCACCTGTCTTATATCCCTATGTTGCCAGGTCCAATTTTAACCCCACTGCTATGTGACCTTAATAAATTGTACCCATCACAGAATTTCAGTTCACACTTTTCAAACTTCACTTCTGGGTTAAACACTCACATTCGCCCGTTGTCCGGAACTCATCTCCCTCTTTTACACAAAACCCGGTATTCACCTGTGGTCTGCTTTGGAGACTCCACTATCGCGGAAGCCCGGCTCGTCCTTACTCGGCATTCTGTGTTTCTCTGTTTCCCCTTCGTGTGTGTGCTCGTTGACGTCTTGGGCGTGCTTCCGTCACAATACCTGCAGTGGGGCGTGGTGGAAATCGCTGCCATGTGTGCACTTTAGTGATTACTCAGGTAATTCTCAATGAACAAGAAAAAAGGCACCTTCACGGTTATGCGGTTAAAAAGTCTTTAGTTTATTTCTTGAACAGCAAAACAAATTCTTAAGTTCAGCTCAGGATGGAAAGTTTGGGTTGTTCCCAGTGACCCACTGACGCGTTTCGGCTCGCTGGCCGTAATCGTAGTGTGGTCTGTGTAGCCTCTATCGGCTCTTTTTAAATCTGTAGGCTTTTGCCTATTGGTTAAAACCAAAAACCTGGGAATAAACCCATTACTTTCCAATTCATTTAATTACTCATACGTTAATACTATTGCAAAACTTTTCTTAGGACAATCAATTAATGTATTATAATAAACATCCTCATATATGACATGACTTCATAAAGTTACATTGGCACATTTCAGAAAATAATAAATTCATATCCCAATTAATACTTTTGTATCAACATAGTTATAGATGGAGAAAAGGGGCTATCAATAATAATTTTAAATAAATTGTTAACTCCTCTTTTTACTATTTACTATAATGATACCCTCTTAATGTAATGCGACCTTTTCCAGACAGTCTAAAACTTAAATATCAATTTATATGTCCCCTTGTTTTGGGTAAATTCATTCTTTGATATGAGTTGTCCCCCTTTCCATAACTTTGCTACCGATTTATGTGTTTATATTCTGGGATCGATTAGTATTATCTATAAACAGTCAGAGGTAATAAATCCTTATTTCTGGACACACAGACTATTTCCAGAAGTTGATCAGATCATACTCTGAATTTAATCCTTGAGAAGTAAGGTATAGAATTAGAGACAAAAGAAACACAAAAGGTGAGAGTTGCACACTAATAAGTAATTAACTAGAGAACAGGTGCTTCCTAGAAAGATACATATGAGAACAACATAGAAAAGGAAGTGGGGATTTCACAATAAGAAATTCCCAAAAGTCTAGGTAAATCCAGCACAACTGTAAAATTGAATAAAAGCGCTACAAAAAGCTTGTATGTCAAAAACAATGTAAATATTTATTAAACAAATGCACAATACACACATTCACATTCATACAGGGGATCCCACACAAAGCAGTATTAATGAAGTACTGGCCAAAAAATTATTATCTTGTGCACCAGGGGAAATAGACCAAAAACAGTCCATTTAAACCTTGCAGGTATTTGTAATCCAATAAGTGCAGCGTTAATGCAAGAAATGGATGCAGTTATACAGTCCCCGGTGTATAAAAACCAGTTACTTCAGACTTGAACCCCCAGAGTTACTGAGTCGGTTGGTGCTTAAAAGACATAGCATAGGAGGAGCAATAAAAACACGCGTCTTTATTCACAGGTGCTGTATTCCTTTAAGACAGTGATATTCGGTGTACAGATGCGTATAACATATTCTACCTGTATTTGTTCACGCGGTCGCTCCTCCTAGCTGCCTTGTACATGGAGTGTCCAGACATCAGGGGTAAGTCACGATGAGCAGGGGATCTGCTGTAAGGGCTGCCAATTTTACAGTTGTGCTGGATTTACCTAGACTTTTGGGAATTTCTTATTGTGAAATCCCCACTTCCTTTTCTATGTTGTTCTCATATAGAATTAGAGAGCACCTTTCAAACATAAAACTAGGCAAACTAACTACACCTCTTGTGCTTCATTTCAAAAATTGTCATAACAAAAGTAGTAATACACTTAGATGGACAATAATAGATGATGCAAAAATGGGCTCCAGAGGAGGTGATAGGGAGTCAGTTTTGGCTAAAAAAGAAATATTCTGGATACACAGACTAAAAACGAGGTTACCACAAGGATTAAATTCAGAGTATGATCTGATCAACTTCTGGAAATAGTCTGTGTGTCCAGAAATAAGGATTTATTACCTCTGACTGTTTATAGATAATACTAATCGATCCCAGAATATAAACACATAAATCGGTAGCAAAGTTATGGAAAGGGGGACAACTCATATCAAAGAATGAATTTACCCAAAACAAGGGGACATATAAATTGATATTTAAGTTTTAGACTGTCTGGAAAAGGTCGCATTACATTAAGAGGGTATCATTATAGTAAATAGTAAAAAGAGGAGTTAACAATTTATTTAAAATTATTATTGATAGCCCCTTTTCTCCATCTATAACTATGTTGATACAAAAGTATTAATTGGGATATGAATTTATTATTTTCTGAAATGTGCCAATGTAACTTTATGAAGTCATGTCATATATGAGGATGTTTATTATAATACATTAATTGATTGTCCTAAGAAAAGTTTTGCAATAGTATTAACGTATGAGTAATTAAATGAATTGGAAAGTAATGGGTTAATTCCCAGGTTTTTGGTTTTAACCAATAGGCAAAAGCCTACAGATTTAAAAAGAGCCGATAGAGGCTACACAGACCACACTACGATTACGGCCAGCGAGCCGAAACGCGTCAGTGGGTCACTGGGAACAACCCAAACTTTCCATCCTGAGCTGAACTTAAGAATTTGTTTTGCTGTTCAAGAAATAAACTAAAGACTTTTTAACCGCATAACCGTGAAGGTGCCTTTTTTCTTGTTCATTGAGAATTACCTGAGTAATCACTAAAGTGCACACACGGCAGCGATTTCCACCACGCCCCACTGCAGGTATTGTGACGGAAGCACGCCCAAGACGTCAACGAGCACACACACGAAGGGGTAACAGAGAAACACAGAACGCCGAGTAAGGACGAGCCGGGCTTCCGCGATAGTGGAGTCTCCAAAGCAGACCACAGGTGAATACCGGGTTTTGTGTAAAAGAGGGAGATGAGTTCCGGACAACGGGCGAATGTGAGTGTTTAACCCAGAAGTGAAGTTTGAAAAGTGTGAACTGAAATTCTTTGATGGGTACAATTTATTAAGGTCACATAGCAGTGGGGTTAAAATTGGACCTGGCAACATAGGGATATAAGACAGGTGCTAAGCCTTTGGTGTATCTTTAGATGAGCGGCGGATTGCCCACAATATAGCTGGAGCACTGCTAATATCCATAAGAATGCTAATCCATTAGATTGGTGGACTCTTTGGGGAAATATTTTCTTTGGTATCTGAATATACGGAACAGCATCTAAGTATGGAGCTAGAAGTTAACAGTGAAGGAACTTTGCAATACTATTCACTAAAACCTACTGTGGACAGAGTGAGTGATCGGAGCGATTTGGAATGTGTGTTTACTACGGACTGTTCCATGTTCTCATTAAGCAAGTTGTTTGAGACAATTGAAGATTTGATGATAAAAGAAACCAGGCTGAAATGGGATGTATGGACTCTAGAAAAATATTTAGATGCAGGATTAATACCTAGGGGTCTAAGAGTAAATAAATTCCCCACATTTACTGTGGATGATGCTGAATTTGTAAGAAATTGGAACGGTATTTTGTCAGAATGCTCTATAAGATTAATGAGAATGTTATTAGAGTTTAAACGTAAAGCTTTAAATGAAGTTTCCAATGAAATTGATGTTTTACAAATTGAATGCAACCGCAGAAAAGGGGAATTACAATATTCCAAATTTGATAAAATATTACATGAGATCATAGCCGACACCAAACGCATGATTATGGAAATTAAACATGATAAATTTGTTAGAGATTCTATTGATTTTGAAACAAATAAAGTGTATATTTGGAATAAGAAACAAAGGTTCAGTTATAGAAGGGAAAACAAATTTTTTACAAACAAAGGTAAAAAACAAGGAAAAGGAAGAAATAAAAGTAGGAAAAATAAAAAGGTCACCTTTACAGATAGCGAGGGGGACTCTCAGGAGGAGGGACATACTTCAGGGGAAGGGTCCAATTCAGGAGATGAGGATAGACAGAACCTAGTGAACACCGAAGATATGGGAGCTAGGTCCAAAACAGGCTCTATTCTAAAATGTAACTTAACACAAGAAGTCTCTAATTATCAGCAAGTAGGGCCCTCTACATCAGGGACATCACTGACTGTATCTGAGAGAGATAAAGCACAAGAAGTAGTGCAGGTTTTTCAGGTAAAAACAAAAGAATCAGAAGGGGGGGGAAGAGATGGAAAAATAAGGGAGAACCAGCTCCCACCACGGAGAGGGAGGTCACAAACAAAATACAAGTGAACTCAGTAATCAATCTTTCCTCCTCTAAATTAAATGAAACTGAAATTAGAGTATTGAGTTTAGGTTTGAATTTTGTCCCGAGTGAGGATTTTAATCTCTTTCAGACTCTAATTGATACCAATAAGTTGATTCGAAATTTAACTTTAAAAAAACATTTTAAAAATGATGAGAGTGGAGAGATTTTTGGTCACTTACAGTCTGAAAGAGATAGATATCCTATGAGTAGAAACCTTAGCTATCAGGAGGAATGTGATCTGGAAACTCTGGAATCACTATATAATGAAAGTAACAGTGAATTTGAAAACAGGCAGATAGTAAAAGGACCATCTTTAAAACGAGTTTCCTCTTTTTATCCTATTCAATCTAGGGGAGAAATTCTGGAGAAATTCCAAAAACGAGTTGAAAGGGATTTAAATAAATTAGCCTATCGTGTAAATAGATATAAAAAGAAAAACTTGACCAAAGAGGAGCATTTAGCGTTAAAAAAATTGGGAAATAGAAATGATTTAGTAATTAGGGCAGCGGACAAGGGGGGTTCGGTCGTGGTCATGGACCGAACCTTCTTTGTCCAAGAAGCCCTCAGACAGTTGAGTGATCAGAAACAATACACTAAGTTGACTTTTAATCCAACCCTAAGATTTCAAAAGGAACTTGGGCATTTAGTTGATGATGGAATTGAAGGTGGTTTTGTGGATGATAAAACTAGAGAATTTTTGTTGGTAGACCACCCTGTTATTCCGATCTTCAATTTCTTGCCCAAAGTCCACAAATCTTTAGTAAATGTAGTTGGAAGGCCTATAATAAGTGGCATTAATTCTATTTTTGAACATCTTTCAGAATGGTTGGACGAAATCCTCCAACCATTGGTGAAACAGTTACCAAGTTTTTTAAGAGACACCAAACAGTTATTACTAGAAATGGAATCTATAGATTGGAAAGAAAACTACATATGGTTGACTATAGATGTAGTCTCGCTATATTCCTCTATTAGACATGAGAAAGGTTTGGAGGCATTAAACTATTTTCTCCATAGAAATAAATCTTTTGATGAAGATTTAATAAAGTATATATTACGAGTAACAGAATTTTTACTGAGCCACAACTTCTTCGCCTTTGAGGGGGAATTTTACCTCCAGAGATGTGGGACGGCCATGGGAGCAAAATTTGCACCATCCTATGCGAATTTATTCATGGGATGGTGGGAGCTGTCCCACATCTTTGGGGGTGAAAACACTGATAGGGACCACATTGTTTATTACAAACGATATATAGATGATTTGATATTCGTATGGTGTGGTAGACCTGAGGAGGCGAAGAGGTTTGTGGAAAGACTAAACACAAATGATGTGGGGATTAAATTCACCTTTGAAGTAGATAAGAGCAGTATTAACTACTTAGATGTTACCCTTAAAGGAGAGAATCAAAGCAAAATTGAGGTGGAATTATATAGAAAGCCCATATCGGGCAATACTATATTGCATGCCCGCAGTAATCACCCTCAAAGGGTCTTTAAATCAGTTATAAGGGGTCAATATATACGGCTCAAGAGAAACTGTACAAATATGGACACGTACAGTATACAAGCTGACGATCTTAGTAAAAGATTGAGAGAAAGAGGATATCAACAAAAAGATATTGACTCAGTAAGAAAAGATATTGATGGCCAAGATAGGTCAATTTACCTTAATTATAGGGATTTGTCCAAAAAGCGTGATATTAAAGAGGAGAAAAGGGTGACTTTTGTCACCCAATATAGCAATCAGTATGAGGAAATTTGTCAAATCATCAGAAAAAATCTGTTTATGATAAAAGCTGATGATGGGCTGGAGGAGATAAGTCCAAGAATGTGCAGGTTTGCATTCAGGAAAGGACTGTCTATTGGAAATAGAATTGCTCCTACACAGTTGAAATCGGAGCTTCCAAGAAGAAGCTCATGGTTAGAACATAGAGGGGTATTTAGATGCGGCAATTTACATTGTAAAGCCTGCGAGAAGTTAGACCCTAGACAAGAATTTAAAAGCAGTGTAACAGGAGAGGTTTTTGAATTTAAAGGATGCTCAAATTGTAGAGCCACTTATTCCATTTACCTGCTTACTTGTATAGAATGCGAAGTTCAGTACACTGGGCTCACTACTAGAGAAGTAAGGTATAGAATTAGAGAGCACCTTTCAAACATAAAACTAGGCAAACTAACTACACCTCTTGTGCTTCATTTCAAAAATTGTCATAACAAAAGTAGTAATACACTTAGATGGACAATAATAGATGATGCAAAAATGGGCTCCAGAGGAGGTGATAGGGAGTCAGTTTTGGCTAAAAAAGAAATATTCTGGATACACAGACTAAAAACGAGGTTACCACAAGGATTAAATTCAGAGTATGATCTGATCAACTTCTGGAAATAGTCTGTGTGTCCAGAAATAAGGATTTATTACCTCTGACTGTTTATAGATAATACTAATCGATCCCAGAATATAAACACATAAATCGGTAGCAAAGTTATGGAAAGGGGGACAACTCATATCAAAGAATGAATTTACCCAAAACAAGGGGACATATAAATTGATATTTAAGTTTTAGACTGTCTGGAAAAGGTCGCATTACATTAAGAGGGTATCATTATAGTAAATAGTAAAAAGAGGAGTTAACAATTTATTTAAAATTATTATTGATAGCCCCTTTTCTCCATCTATAACTATGTTGATACAAAAGTATTAATTGGGATATGAATTTATTATTTTCTGAAATGTGCCAATGTAACTTTATGAAGTCATGTCATATATGAGGATGTTTATTATAATACATTAATTGATTGTCCTAAGAAAAGTTTTGCAATAGTATTAACGTATGAGTAATTAAATGAATTGGAAAGTAATGGGTTAATTCCCAGGTTTTTGGTTTTAACCAATAGGCAAAAGCCTACAGATTTAAAAAGAGCCGATAGAGGCTACACAGACCACACTACGATTACGGCCAGCGAGCCGAAACGCGTCAGTGGGTCACTGGGAACAACCCAAACTTTCCATCCTGAGCTGAACTTAAGAATTTGTTTTGCTGTTCAAGAAATAAACTAAAGACTTTTTAACTGCATAACCGTGAAGGTGCCTTTTTTCTTGTTCATTGAGAAGTGTGACCCCAAGACATCAGCGGGGTAGGAGTAATGATGGAATTATCAACAGTTATAGAAATTTTGGGGGTGTAGACATTGGAAGAAGGTGGAAAAAAAAGGAGTTCAGTTTTGGAGAGATTTAGCTTAAGGTAGGGAGAGGACATCCAAGATGAGATATGAGAAAGACAGTTAGTGACACGGGTTAGTAAGGAAGGAGGTAGGTATGGTACAGAGAGGTAGATTTGGGTGTCATTGGCATAAAAATAATATTGAAACCCATGGGACTTTATTAAGGAACCTAATGATGATGTGTAGATTGAAAAGAGAAGGGGACCGAGGACAGAGCCTTGAGGTACCCCAACAGAAATTGGTAACGGGACAGAGGATGCTCCGTAGAAGGCTACACTAAATGTACGGTTAGTTAGTTAGGAAGAGAACCACGAAAGAGCTGTGTCGCAGATGCCAAAGGATTGGCGGGTTTGGAGCAGAAGAGTGTGGTCAACAGTTTCAAAGGCTGCAGACAGATCAAGGAGGATAAGCAGAGAGAAGTGGCCTTTGGATTTTGCTGTAAGTAGGTCGTTATTAACCTTGACAATTGCTGTATCTGTAGAGTGATGGGGATGAAATCCAGATTGCAGGGAGTCAAGAAGAGAGTTTAGTGTAAGGAAATGGGATAGACGTGCGTATACTAGCTTTTCTAGGAGCTTTGAGGCAAGAGGGAGTAGGGAAATAGGGCGGTAGTTGGATGGGGAGGTTGGATCGAGGGAAGGTTTTTTGAGGATAGATGTGACCAGTGCATGTTGTAGAGATGAGGGAAATATACCAGTGCTGAGGGAGAGGTTGAAAATGTATGTGAGTATGGGGTGAGGCTAGAAGAGAGGGAGGGGAGTAGCTGTGAGGGGATGGGGTCGAGGGGACAGGTAGTGAGGTGGGAGGACAGTATAAGGGCAGAAACTTCATCCTTACTGAAACCTGGCTGAACCTACCCAACATCAACGCCGGACATCACCATCGCCATCCCCAACGGATACAATATCTCCCACAAGGACCGCAGCAACTGACCGGAAGGAGGCATCGCCATCGTCCACAAACACTCCCTCCACGTCACAACCAGCTCCGACTACCACTCACCAGGCTTGGAACACCTACACTTCAAGATCCAGGTCAGTCCCAACACTACCCTCCATGGCACCCTCATCTACAGACCTCATGGACCTCGTCCTGCCTTCTGTGACTTCATCACCAACATCGTCGCACCCCACGCCCTCTCCTCAACAGACTACATCCTCCTTGGTGACCTCAACTTCCACATAGACATCCCCAATGACCACAGCACTGCCAACCCTTTAGAGAACCTTGGAACTAAAGCAACTCATCAACTCCCCAACCCACTTAGCCGGACACACACTCGACCCTATCTTCTCTGCAGGCAACCACATCTCAGTCAACCACATCACCGAACTCCATTGGACCGACCACCATTGCATACATTTTTCCTTCAACACCGCACACCTCCAGCAGCACCACCCACCCCGAAGAAACTGGAACAACATCACCGAAGACCAACTGCACTCCACCCTGAACAAGTGCTCCCCAGCTACCTCCACAGATGCCAACTCCTCTGCCCGCAACCTCCACCACTGGCTCACAGACTGCGCTAACACCCTCGCCCCTCTCAAGAAACCGTCCAACCGCCAACCCACCAACAAGGCTAGTTGGTTCACCCCTGCCCTCCAGGACTCCAAACGCCACTGTAGGCAATTGGAAAGGACCTGGAGATCCAGCAAGACCCCCTCAAATAAAACAGCCTACAAAGAAGCCATCACTATCCACCACCACCTCATCAAAACCACCAAGAAGACAGCCATCCAAGATAGAATCAATGCCAATGTCCACAACAGCAAGGAGCTACTCACAGTCATCAACGAATTCTCCAATCCCAACAGCGACATCAACAACATCCCACCCTCCTAGGACCTCTGTGATAACCTCGCAATGTACTTCCACCGCAAGATCGTCGACATCTATGACAGCTTCGCACCCCAGAACTCACCCACCACCGCCTACCCACCAACTCCCACGATACCTCACCCAAATAAACCACCGCTTACCCCCCATTGACCATCTGGAGCCCCCTCACCACAGAGGACACCATCAGAATCAGGAGATTGATCCACTCCGGAGAACCCTCTGACCCATGCCTGCATCACATTTTCAACAAAGCGGGTGACACCATCGTCCCCCGAGCTCTGCAGCACCATCAACTGCTCCATCGAAACCGGCACCTTCCCGGATGACTGGAAGCATGCAGAATTAAAACCCCTACTGAAAAAAACCACGGCTGACCCCAATGAACCGAAGAACTACCGCCCAATCTCTTTGCTCCCCTTTGCAGCCAAAGTCATCGAGAAGTCCATCAACGCGCAACTCATTGACTATATCGAAGCCAACCACACCCTGGACCCCTCCCAATCCGGTTTCAGGGGCAACCACAGCACTGAGACCGCCCTCCTCACCACCACAGATGACATCCTCGCCCTACTCGACCGAGGAGAGCCCACCGCCCTCATTCTCCTAGACCTCTCAGCAGCATTCGACACTGTCTCCCACCTCACCCTTCGCAACCGACTACACGATGCCGGCATACACGACAAAGCCCTGGAATGGATCACCTCCTTCCTCACTGGCAGAACCCAGAAAATTAGACTCCCACCCTTCACCTCCAAGCCCACAGAAATCAGCTGCAGTGTACCCCAAGGCTCTTCACTGAGCCCCACCCTATTCAACATCTACATGGCCCCTCTCTCCGCCATCGCCCGACGACACAACCTCAACATCATGTCCTATGCCGACGACACCCAGCTAATCATCTCACTCACCAGTGACCCCACCACTGCCAAGAGAAACGTCCACGAAGGGCTGACAGCAATTGCCACCTGGATGAACTACAATTGCCTAAAGCTGAACGCAGACAAGACCGAAGTCAAGACAAGACCGAAGTCCTCCTCCTTGGTCCCACCACATCCCCTTGGAATAACTCATGGTGGCCCACAGCCCTCGGACACCCTCCAACCCCCACTGACGATGCACGAAATCTAGGCGTCACCCTGGACTCATCGCTCTCCATGGACCGGCAAATCAACGCCGTCTCTTCTGCATGCTTCCACACACTTCACCTGCTGCAAAAGATCTTCAAATGGATCCCAACCGAGACCAGGAAGACGCCCTTGTCAGCATCCGACTGGACTATGGTAACGCACTCTACGCCGGCACCACCATCAAGCTCCAAAAGAGACTACAGCGCATCCAGAACTCCTCGGTCAGACTAATCCTTGACATCCCTCGTCAATGCCACATCACTAAACACCTGTGGGACCTGCACTGGCTCCCCATCAACAAAAGAATAACCTTCAAGCTTCTCACCCATGCATTCAAGGCCCTCCACAACATCGGTCCCGAATACTTGAACCACTGTGTTACCTTCTACACCCCTACCAGACAACCTCGATCGGCCGACCAAGCCATCACTGTCATCCCCCGCATCAGGAAAACCACAGCGGGAGGCAGATCCTTCTCTCACCTGGCAGCCAACACTTGGAACACCCTCCCGCTGCACCTCAGATAAGCAACCATCCTAAGTTCAGAAAGGACCTCAAGGCCTGGCTCTTCGACTGAACTGCAACCCTCAGCGTCTTGAGACCCTTACGGGTGAATAGCCACGCTTTACAAGAACCCAATAGATAGATAGATAGATAGATAGATAGATAGATAGATCCTCTGTAACAGGGGCAAAAGAGCTGCATTTTTGGATATTTGGATTTTGGATGATTGTGAGCTTTTGAGGGGGTGGGAGATTGGTAGTATGTTGAGAGCTGATTTCACTTCTGATGGAGTCAATTTTGTTTTTGAAGTGGCTGGCAAAATCTTGAGCTGAGAGAGAGGTTGCATTAGGAGGTGGGGGTGGGCGGAGAAGAGTATTGAACGTGGAGAACAGATGTTTTGGGTTAGAGGAAAGAGTAGAGATGAGATTAGAGAAGAATTGTTGCTTATAGAGATTAAGGGCAGAGTAGTAGGAGTTCAGGATGAACTTGTAGTGAAGAAAGTCAGCTGAACTCTGAGATTTCCTCCAGTGTCGCTCAGCAGTATGGGAACATCTGCATAGGTACCGTGTCAGAGGAGTATGCCAGGGCTGAGGATGAGAGTGTGGTTTCAGAGCTATGGTTGGAGGGGCCAGATTGTCAATGACCGATGTAAGGGTGGAGTTATAGTGGCAGATAGATTGGTCAGGGCAGGAAAAGGAGGTGATGGATGAGAGGAGAGGTTTGAGAGAGCTAGCGAGCTGTTGTAGAACTAGTGACTTAGTGCTTCTGTGAAGTTTGGTGTGAGGGGTACAGGGAGGGGGAGTTGTAGGTAGGGAAGTGATGTAGCAAGTTAGGAGATGGTGGTCAGAGAGAGGAAAAGGGGAGGTTGTTAAATTTGAGATAGTGCATTAATAGGTGAAAATCAGTTCAAGGGAATGACCATCTTTGTGAGTGGGAGAGTCCGTCCATTGTGACAGGCCGGAAGAGGAAGTGAGTTGAAGAAGTTGTTTTGCAGAGGAAGCAGTGGAATTGTCAAGAGGGATGTTAAAGTCATCAAGAATGAGGGCAGGGGTGTCTGAGGAATGGAAATAAGGAAGCCAGGCAGCAAAGTGATCTAAGAATTGAGTTGGTTAGCCAGGGGGGCGGTATATGACTGCAACACGTATAGAGAGGGGAGAGAATAACCAAATCATATGTGCTTCAAATGAAGAAAATGTGAGTGAAGAGAAGGGCTGTATTTGTTGAAAGGTGCAACAAGAGGAAAGTAAAATACCGACACTACCTCCTTGTCTATTGCCAGTTCTAGGAGTGTGGCTGAAGTGGAGACCCCCATGTGATAGTGCAGCAGTGGATGCTGTATCTGAAGCAGAGAGCCAGGTTTCTAAGAGCCAGAAGGTTAAGAGAGTGGGAGATAAAGAGATCATGGATAGAAGTGAGCTTGTTGCAAACAGAGCGAGAGTCCCAGAGTGCACAAGTGAAGGGGGAGGTGGTAATACACGTTTTACCTCTGTAATTACCTTGCATTTTAGCCAATCAGTGCTGACTCCTAGGTAACTTCACTTGCGTGAGCTCAGTGTTATCTATATGGCATACATTAACTAACGCCCTCTAGTGGTGAAAAACTTTCAAAATGCATTCAGATTAGAGGCAGCCTTCAAGGTCTAAGAAGTTAGCATATGAGCCTACCTAGGTTTAGGTTTCAACTAAGAATACCAAGAGACAAAGCAAAATTGGTGATAAAAGTAAATTAGAAAGTTGTTTAACATTACATGCCCTATTTGAATCATGAAAGTTTATTTTGGACTTTACTGTCCCTTTAACTTATTGTTTGTTGTGGCATTTTATATATTTCAATCAAAGTATAAGATTCTAACACATATATGAGTTGTATTTGTTTATTAACAATTATCACCGGACATTAATTATATTAGTATGGTATTTTTAGTGCTTCTACTAGTACTCATGTTAGGGTCTTTAAAGAAAGACATAACTCACCTTTTCAATACCTTTTGTAATGTCAAAGGAAATTAGTGAAATCATTTGAGTTGTTTTTGAGATGAAAAACTTTCCCTCTGAAAAACTAAGATAAGCTGAACATTTCTACGGTGGCAGTGTAAAAAATATTTCTTCATAAAAACGTCTAAATATATAGCATGGGCCCAATAATATAGAAATATCTCGGTGACGCACTGGAAAAAGGTGAGCATTCTTTGACTTTTCCGTAGTGGGTAACCGTCAGAAGAGCAATACACTTTGACCAAAGACAAGTACCAATCTCTCTTGTAGAGGCATGTCATCCCATTTGGCTTAGAGTTGAGTGGTAGAGGGTTCATTTTCTGGCAATTGGAAGCGATGCTATGTAAGGCATAACTGAAGTCTAAGTAAGAGCAAGGAGTGCTAATTGACAGGGCTTTCCATCAACAATCACCAGACCTCAATACTACCAAACTTTTTTGGGAATATTTGAAAAGGGAAAAGTGAAACACACTGTGATATTGCTAGACAATCCCTATGCAATCACTTAGGTAAATGGTGGTCATACTAAATAGTTAGAATTGTTCATTTAAGCTATGTACTAACAATCATGATTCACTTTTATTAGTGGAAAAGATGTATTTTTGTATGAGAAATACTGTTTATTTTGTAGAGCAAATTCCTAAAATATTGCTTTTTAAGGGATATGAAACCCAAAATATTTATTTCATGGTTAAGATAGAGCATGTGATTTTAAACAATTTTTAATATAGCATCAAAAGAGGTGCTTTATACATTGTGAGTACCACTCTTATCATTATCTGAGTTTGTCCATTTGTACCAACAATACTAGGCCATATAGGCACTTGTGTCTTTTCTCTGTCCACATAGACATCAGATCCAGTGCATGAAGTTGGTCTTCTGGGTGACCGAATAGATCCCAGACTGCCCCTATAGCACTAATTGAGGTGCTCTTCTAAATGTGAGTTTGTATCTCATCTTAAAATCTACAAAATTGGACCAAACAATATTGGGCCATGTGGCGCTTCTGTTTTTTCTTCTTTTTATAATTTGATAATATAAGTAAATTGAAAACTTTTTAAAAATAGTATGTTCTGTCTTAATCACAAAATACATAGTTTGGGTTTCATATCCCTTTACGTAACCAATGGGTTAATTGACTTTTATTGTTGCTGGTCCGCAAGTAAAAAAAGATGCTGCAGATACAATGTTTTATGATAAAGCCCAGGGGGACTTTATAAGTCATTAAATTCTCCTTACATGCCAAGCGCAAAATGCGTAGAATTCATTTTGTGTAATTTTAAAGCATCAGCAGTTGCTAATTTCCAAGCAAAACATACCCAGTTGTATTGGCAATAGAATATCTAATAATGCATTACTTCAATCCAAAGACCTTTTGGTGCTGTCTTTTTCTCATTTCATCTAATAATAACTCTATAGATAAGCAATAGCAGACGCCAAACCAAATGCCACATAGATAAATTCTTAAAAAGGCCAGGACCTTCCATTACGAGAATGAAGACAGTTTTAATACAATGATCAATATATTGTTTCCAATCTACAAAGTCCTGTGTCAGTTTCAGAATCAATCCTTTTTATACTAAAATGCTTACAGTTAACTAAATAAAATCTTTTAATGTACATAAGTCATTAAAAGCTTTTTTTAAAAGCACTTATACAGAAGCAGACACTACAGTGGAATAGTATCTCAATAGCCATTTCTACAGAAATCAACCGTGTTGCAAACAATAATGTTTTCATCATGATGGCAGTTTAATCTGTGCAATATTTTAGATTAACATGACATGACTCAGAATGACTAAATAAGCCATGAAATGTTACAAGCTTGATTTAAATATCTTTAGAAATCAATAACTTCCTTTTGCAATTTTTAAAAAGTTTCAAAGAACCAAACAATTAAAAAGTTATTAAAACGATTACCCTTTTTTGCCCACTAGAATTGTGATTGGTTAATATGATTAACCGATCAGGACGAATTACATTTTTATAAATATAACAAAGAAGAATAACTACTTCCTTTTGCAATTTTTCAAAAGTTTCAAGAACCAAAGAGTTAAAGGGACACTGAACCCAAATTTTTTCTTTTGTAATTCAGAAAGAGCATGCAATTTTAATTAACTTTCTAATTTACTCCTATTATCAATTTTTCTTCATTCTCTTGCTATCATTATTTGAAAAAGAAGGCATCTAAGCTTTTTTTTAGTTTCAGTACTCTGGACAGCACTTTTTAATTGGTGGATGAATTTATCCACCAATCAGCAAGGGCAACCCAGGTTGTTCACCAAAAATGGGCCGGCATCTAAACTTACATTCTTGCATTTCAAATAAAGATACCAAGAGAATGAAGAAAATTTGATAATAGGAGTAAATTAGAAAGTTGCTTAAAATTTCATGCTCAATCTGAATCACGAAAGAAAAATTTTGGGTACAGTGTCCCTTAATTTTTTTATTTTTTTTTCCGTATCACAAGTACAATAGAATCTGTATAACCACAGCATTTTTATTTCCATTTAGAGAAATATAAGAATCAGTCTATAGAATAATAAATTGTACATGGTTTACAATGTCCTCTACAACAACACACACATATATACACATACATGGCCTAATTAAGAAGCTCATCAGTAATAGAGATCTGAAAACTGATATTCAACGTCCTATAAAATATAATAAAACTTAACTGTATTTGCACTGCCTTTCTTTACTTTGATCTGCTTTACAGCACTACACATTGCTTTACCCAATGGATATCCATGTGCATATTTTATACAGTGACATAACACAAGCTTTAAATAGAGGTTCTGGTTACCAGTAGAAGTGAAAGAAAAACGTCTCGGTACCTTTGCATTGTTCTCTAAAAAAAAAAGTTATTTTTCGTCGTGCATACAACAAGGCTAGGTATGGTTTTATATGCAGGTACCAGAAGTCGTATATCAACCACTGGCAAGTGGCAACCAGCTACTTGTTTAGCCCATGAATTTAAAGAAGCTGTAACAAAGACTCAAGCAATGGCAATTTGACAGGTTTACATGTAGAAGCAATATGATTAACACATGTTGTATTATTTCTGAATGACAGTATAAATTGTCTCACTAACCAAACAAAACTTATTGGAAATAACATGAATGGACATTGCATTTTAACCCTTCAACTACATAAAATAAACAAATCTAATTCATTTTATTTCAATTTCAATGTTTGTATATAGTGTGTATGTGTGCATGTTCACGTGATTTATTTATTTATATATATATATATATATATATATATATACATATATATATATATATATATATACATATAGTGTGTATGTTCACGTGATTAAATATAATTATATATATATATATATATATATATATATATATATATATATATATTTAGTGTGTGTGCACGTGAACAAATATTTAGGTGAATAAATATTGAGTAAAAAATACAAGAAGAATGAAAAATAAAAAGTTATTCTGGTGTTAGGGGTAAATAATTTGTGGGCATTACTATATAGAGACAAATAATATGAAGACGTACATTTAGCAATATGTTGAGTAAAAAGTGTACATATATATATATATATATTTATATATATATATATATATATATATATATATATATATATATATATATACACACATACATATAAAAACACTCTTTTATTGTTTGATGTCTGGAAAATCTGGAAAATTTGATTTGCCTACAGCCCATAAGAGATATAAATGTCAAATTATTTTACATAATTTGCTAAGGCAAAGTGAGAGTTATGTAATTTATGTGTATTTTACCACAGCAAGACTGCAGCACAACATATGTGGTCTTTCATGGGTTAGGGGTCGAGAATCCAAGAAGTACTTAAGGTAAACTCGATCAAAGGTAACCTGCAACTCAATATCCTGTTGATGATCATGTTGATTTTATGAGTGTATGTCACAGACAACAGTGTCCCTTTAAACAAATTATTGAAAGGATTATCCTTTTTTTTTCGCCCATCCACAATTTTGATTGGTGAAGTAATGACTCATGACTTATGCATTGAAATAGCCTATGAGGAACCTGTTGCTTCTGGCCAGAAGAGACAGAAAAATAATTATTTTTCAGCCGGAGGATAAGTATTAACATTTGGTTATATTTGGAGTTTATTTTTTACATTAGTATTTTCTCCCTTTTAATATGTTCCCAATTATCAATTTTATTTGCTGGAGTGTATTAATATGTTTACAAATAGCTCCTTCACTTTTATTTTCTTATTTTAAATAGCTGATTATGCCTGTTGTATCCCCACCCACACAGAACATTTCTGAACTTAAGTTCTGGGTACATAAAAAACAAACTCAACAAGACTTTGAGTAAACCGTAAAGACGATAAGGAGGACTTTGTGTAAATAATTAGTAAATAATTAATAATTAGGTAATTGGAAACACATTAAGGAGAAACCAATTTTACAGTACACTGTCCCTTTAATTGTGCATCTTTTTTATTTTGTGTGGGGATTTAGTTGTTTTGGGTTATTGTGATGGGATATTAAAAAGTTGGGGTTAGTGAGGGGCTGATAGTGTAGTGGGCGGTTACCTCTGTGAGATCATGTTGAGAATATTGGCTAAGGATATTACCTTGAGGGCTTTATGTAGGAGGTTACTTCTTATGGTTAACATCAATGGGGTTAGATCAAGGGGGAGTTTACAGCTGGGGGATCATTCTGGATAAATTGACTAATAATAATAATAATAATAATAACAACAGGGGGACATAAAGATGCTTGGAGGTTATGTTGTGGTGATGGAATTAGCCAGTAGACCAAGGTTGTATTTGGGGATGGGGAGGTATGGTGACTGGAGCGATTACTGTAAGGGGTAATAATATTATGTGGGGGTCACAGTTAGGGTTAATCATAATGGGTTTCAGTTTTTGTATTTACAGGTCACTAACACTGATATAAAATAGATACCAATGTTCTTTGCGAAATAAAGATCAGAAACTCCTTCTTAGACTATCCATTGTGAACAGCCACAAAGAATCAAAAAATACAAATTATGGGTTATCACTAAATAAAAGAGATTTTATTGTGACACTTGCAAATATGAAGCCATTATGAAAAATTAAAATAGTTGCTGAAGGTTTTTTATACAATAGTTCTTGTACATGTTTTCATTGAACATTTTAGCTACATGCCAAGATGGTTGGGTGTCTGTAGAGCACATAATGTGTATTCCAAGACAAGCTGTTGTAAAATTAACTGTTACCACGTGCCTTGCCTTCAGAGCTAAATTTGGCATGATAGGATGCTGTCATGTGATATAAAAATGTGTCCAATTAAAGATCAGCTAGGCATATTTCTTTCTAATGAGCTGTACCATGCACAAAAATCTGCCTGTTATACCTTATTTTTGTATTTTATTTAAGGGAATTTGAGATAACTAGAATGTATTTCTGGTCAGTAGGAAAATATTTTATTTCCTAAAATGATTTTAGGTAGTGAATACATTATCAAAAACATAGTTATCTTACAATTAAATTCGGAAAATCATAACCATACATTATGCAAACTTCAATGTAAAATGAACAAACAAATTGTTACAATTGAGCTAAGCAATACTAAGACACTATTTTTTAATGGGAGAGTTGTCAAATTAAAATTACAATTTTATAACACATTTTACATTTGATTTTGCTTGCTATATAATAAACAGAATTCATGAATTTTCCTTAGTATGATTTTCTTCATACTCATTTTCTGCTACTAAGAAAACAAAACTTAAAGGCACAGTCTGCACCTTAGTCATCTTAAAGTCTTACCTTAGATTAAGTTGCAAATAGCCTCCTGCACCATTTTTTATATCATGCAGCAGGAACAGTAAAAAGGTTATTTTAAAATGAATATTGTTTCTGGCCAGTTTGAAATGGCTGCCAAGCTCAGACCACTGATGACATCACAATCTGGAAAGAATCTAGGCACTCTGCTGAATACCATTGACAGTCTGTCGAATCCAACTAGTGAGCCTTTTGTCATTGTATGCCATATGCAGCCTAGATCATGATGTCATCAGTATGCTGAACATGGCATCCATTTCAAACTGGCCAGAAACATTTTAAAATAACTATTTTACTGTTCCTTTTGCTTGATATAGAAAGGGTGCAGGAGGCTCTTTGCAGCTTAAACTAAGGTAAGACTTTAAGATGACTAGGTGTAGACTGTCCTTTTAAGGAAATGCAATTACATTTCAAAGGGATAGATTATGAGCGATCCCGCTATGCAATAACTCTGCTAGAAGTAAGAATTTTGTGGGTGTCGGGTAGCGTTGCGTATTAGTTGAAAGTAGTTGCATGAGCGCTAACCAGACGCGCACAAAAAGCCATATTTGGAATACCGCAACCTTGTGTTCTCCTGTAGACTTCAATGGAGAACGAAAAGTAGAACTAAAACTAACACCCTTACTCGCACCCAAACCCGATCCGATTTTCTGAAGTGCTGTCATGATTTCACTTTATTCCACCATATAGCATGCTATACCTTTAAGACAAGGTTAATCTACACTGCATATGCTATACCTTTAAGGCAAGGTTTAACATTAATTAGGCACCTGTATAAATTACCAGCACTTCCTTCCATCATTGCTTGGTAATTCTAATTAATCAGAGGAGTTTCAAGCCTTACTGAAGATTCTAAATTGTACTAACCTTGTGCTGATTCTGATCATTTTCACAGGAATTGTTCATGTTATAAAGCTACAACTTTTTCTTCCTCATTGTGTGTAAAGCCTTCTCCATTTTAAGCTCCTCCCACTGCTGTGACATCACACCAGCATGGCTGCAAACAGAGATTGATTTCAAACAGAGCTCTACAGTTTCACTCAGACTTCTTGGATTGTTGCAGGGGAGAATTATAAAGATTTCATCATTGCTTGCAAGTACTTTCTGTGCTCAAAACTTACAAGGTACTGTTTTTCTCAAGTTACTTATTCTGTTCATTAAGGATATAAACAATAAGGTTGCCTGTTCTAATTCAATGAAAACTATTTTCCTAACATTTTGTGCTGAATATCCTCACTGCAAATAAGGTTATAGTTTGTCCTAACAAATCTATATGTAATTACCATTACAAATATGAATGGTTAATTTACTGTCTTTAATTTATGCATAAAATAAGGTTTTGAACATATGCATACTTTTTTGTGCAAAGCCAGGGTAACAATTTGCCAACAAATAATTATTGTTACATTCTAAACCTAGGAGTAAATTGAAGCTACCTTGTGCTCATTGTGAAATAATTACATGTCTACAGTTGCCTTCCATTAAACTCTTATTTCCAATTGCAAGGTTTCTACTACATTACCAAATTTATTTAAACTTAATATTTACTTCTGCAGTTGTGGTTCATATTGTAATTTAAAACCTACAAAATTCTATTGTAGGATTCAAGCCTCTCACAGTATTACCAAGCCAGGAAAATGGACCCAGCAGAATTAATTAACCATGTCAACGCCCTCACACAGAGGGTTGAATCTTTGACTAAAGGATTAACTGCTTTACAGCAGGAAAATAGTTCACTCAAGTCTTACATAAATGATAAATTAGATTCTGTTAGACAAATTGATGTTCAACCTGAACCACAAGTTAGTCCCCCTGAAAAATTATCTGGAGAAAGATCTCTGTTTAGAGAATTTGAAAATGACTGTTTATTACTCTTTACTTTAAAACCCAAGACCTATCCCTCAGAGCGCATTAGAGTATTAACCACCATATCATATCTCAGAGGAGAGCCTCGCACCTGGGCTTACACTTACTTTGAGTTAAATGATCCCATTCTTCATTCTTTAGATTATTTTTTTAAAGCCATGGCACAACTTTATGAGGACCCATATAAACAGTTAACAGCTGAAACAGCTATGCACTCCTTTAAACAAAACAAAAGACCAGTAGAGGACTACATCACAGATTTTAAAAAATGGTCCAAGGACACTGGCTGCAATGACCTCTCTCTAAGGAATCAGTTCCGTTTAGGCCTCTCTGAGTCATTAAAAGATGAACTAGCAAGGGTAGATATACCAGATCCACTTGATGAGCTAGTTTGTCTTAGTATTACTCTTGATAGGAGCGAGAGACGACAGGAGAAAAACATAACAAAATATCCCACAAACAAAATGCTTACAACTTATAACATGCCTACAAATGTTAGAACTAATACCAAAACTTCCTCTGAGCCAATGGACATTGGATTCATCAGGGGACCTCTCAACCAACAAGAAAAACTCAGGAGTCATACAAATAACCTATGCATGTACAGTGCCGCTTCTGAACATGTTGTGAAAGACTGCCCCCTATTGTTACGACAGAAAAAGGGTAAGATTATTAAAACTTTGAGCTGTCTTAATATTCACAGTAGAAATGCCTCTCATTGTTCCCTTAAAAATCTTTTACACTCCCTAATTATGGCTGAAGTGAATTATAAAATTTTAGCACGCTGGTATTTAACTCCCCAACGCTTGCAAGTCATATACTCCAACGCCTCTTCCAGCTGCTGGAGAAGGTGTGGAGAGGTGGGTTCCATGACCCATGTATGGTGGTCTTGTCCTGCTCTGGTTGACCTTTGGCTGCAAATAGAACAGAACATAAACCATATTCTGGGCACGACCATATCTTTGAATGCATGCTCCATACTCCTAAATCAGGTCCCACAGATTCCCTGTGTCTACCATAAAAAATTGTTTCAGTTAATGCTGACATGTGCCAAAAGGCTGATCCCTAGACTCTGGAAGACAAGAGAGATACCTTCCATCCCTAAATGGGTCTCAGAGGTGGACCACACTATAGCTTTCGAAAGAATGCACTACACTTATTCAGGGAGGCAAGACTTCATGGCCAACATATTATTAATTTGGGAACAAAGGAATCATACCCACTACTGACACTCTGGTAAACCCCCTTCCATAAGAACATACTCCTCTATGTGGTCCAGTATCATCCACAAGAAACCAAGAATTGTGATGAATGGTTTTAATATGTTCATAAGATTAACTGAAGTTCTTAAGCCTAAAAGATACAAAATGGAATAGAAGTGATTTACATGTGATAGGATTTTTTTTTTTGCCCTGCTCCTTTTCTTCCTCCTCATACCCCTCCCCTTCCCCTCCCTATACCCAAGAAAATGCTGGGTCACTGTTATAACACAATGTACATGTATTCAATTGTTATTATGATGTTAAAAGTTATATTGCATCTTAATTGCTACACCCAATAAAAAAAATTAAACATAAAATTATTTTACAGTGGGAGGACCTACGAATGAATTCTCAAGTGATCATTGATTCTGGTGCCAGCATTAACTATATTGATAATGATTATTCAATTATCAATAAAATACCTTTAATAAAAAAAACTTGTCCAGTGTCTTTAAGAGTCATAAATGGTAAAGAGATTTCTTCTGGTCCCATTCTGTATCATACTATTCCACTTCAAGTCACCACTTCAGAACACCACACTGAGTTCATATCATTCAATGTTATACCTTCTCCTATGTATCCAGTAATTTTAGGAATTGCTTGGCTAAATTTACATAATCCTAATATTAATTGGTCCACATCTCATATTCAACTTAACTCTGATTACTGCAAAAACACTTGTTATCCACCTTTTCATATACTTCAGTCAACAGTAAATACCATACCACAAGAATATTCTGACTTCTCTGATGTCTTTGACAAAAACGAGTCTGAAAATCTTCCACTGCACAGGAAGTATGATTGTCTCATAGAACTCTTAGAGGGGTCAGACATTCCTTGTGGTCATGTATTTCCATTATCACAGCCTGAACTAGAACACTTAAAAGGTTACATTGAAGACAATTTGAAAAAGGGTTTTATAAGACCTTCAACCTCTTCGGCTGGAGCAGGGATATTTTTTGTCCGTAACAAGGACAATAGCCTTAGACCCATAGTGGATTATAGGGAATTAAATAAAAGAACAAAAAGAATAGTTACCCACTTCCTCTTATACCTGAACTAATAGAAAGACTCCAAGGGGCTGTTTATTTTATAGGCACCTGTATAAATTACCAGCACTTCCTTCCATCATTGCTTGGTAATTCTAATTACTCAGAGGAGTTTCAAGCCTTACTGAAGATTCTAAATTGTACTAAACTTGTGCTGATTCTGATAATTTTCACAGGAATTGTTCATGTTATAAAGCTACAACTTTTTTTTCCTCATTGTGTGTAAAGCCTGCTCTGTTTTAAGCTCCTCCCACTGCTGTGACATCACACCAGCATGGCTGCAAACAGAGTTTGATTTCAAACAGAGCTCTACAGTTTCACTCAGACTTCTTGGATTGTTGCAGGGGAGAATTATAAAGATTTCATCATTGCTTGCAAGTACTTTCTGTGCTCGAAACTTACAAGGTACTGTTTTTCTCAAGTTACTTGTTCTGTTCATTAAGGATATAAACAATAAGGTTGCCTGCTCTAATTAAATGAAAACTAGTTTCCTAACATTTTGTGCTGAATATCCTCACTGCAAATAAGGTTATAGTTTGTCATAACAAATCTATATGTAATTACCATTACAAATATTAATGGTTAATTTACTGTCTTTTATTTATGCATAAAATAAGGTTTTGAACATATGCATACTTTTTTGTGCAAAGCCAGGGTAACAATTTGCCAACAAATAAGTATTGATGTAAATGAAAGCACCCAGTCCGGCTCCAACACAGTAGGATAAAAAAGATACTTTATTTCAATAAACAGCGGATAAAAATCAAACAAACAAACCACTGGCAAGTGTGACAGCCAAATATAAAATACAAAGAGCTACAACCTCGGCCCTGCTGACGTCACTAACAAATAAGCATTGCTACATTCTAAACCTAAGCGTAAATTGAATCTACCTTGTGCTCATTGTGAAATAATTACATGTCTAAAGTTGCCTTCCATTAAACTTAGGATTACAAGAAACACAGAGAATTCATGCCAGCGAGTGGTCACATTTTTCGCTATTTTTTACTAATCACAAAATCCACGTGAACAAGGCCACAGGCAACAGCTAGTTATATATACATATATATATATATATATATATAGAGAGAGAGAGAGAGACAGAGACAGAGAGAGACATATATATATATATATATATATACTATATATACTATATATATATTTTATATATATATACGTATATTTATAAATATATATAAAATATCGTGCAAAAGTTCATTTATTTCACTAATGCATCTTAAAAGGTGAAACTAATATATGAGATAGACTCATTGCATGCAAAGCAAGATAGTTTAAGCCGAGATTTGTCATAATTGTGATGATTATGGCTTACAGCTCATGAAAACCCCAAATCCACAATCTCAGAAAATTAGAATATTGTGAAAAGGTGCAAAATTCTAGGCTCAAAGTGTCCCACTCTAATCATCTAATTAAGCCATAACACCTGCAAAGGGTTCCTGAGCTTTTAAATGGTCTCTCAGTCTAGTTTAGTAGGAGTCACAATCATGGGAAAGACTGCTGACCTGACAGTTGTGCAGAAAACCATCATTGACACCCTCCATAAGGAGGGAAAGCCTCAAAAGGTAATTGCAAAAGAAGTTGGATGTTCCCAAAGTGCTGTATGAAAGCAAATTAATAGAAAGTTATGTGGAAGGGAAAAGTGTGGAAGAAAAAGGTGCACAAGCAGCAGGGATGACCGCAGCCTGGAGAGGATTGTCAGGAAAAGGCCATTCAAAAGTGTTGGGGACTTTCACAAGAGCCACCACACACAGACGGATCCTGGACATGGGCTTCAAATGTCGTATTCCTCTTGTAAAGCCACTCCTGAACAACAAACAACATCAGAAGCGTCTTACCTGGGCTAAAGAAAAACAGACCTTGTCTGTTGCTCAATGGTTCAAAGTACTCTTTTCTGATGAAAGCAAATTTTGCATCTCATTTGGAAACCAAGGACCCAGAGTATGGAGGAAGAATGGAGAGGCACACACTGCAAGATGCTTGAAGTCCAGTGTGAAGTTTCCACGGTCTGTGTTGATTTGGGGAGCAATGTCATCTGCTGGTGTTGGTCCACTGTGCTTCATTAAGTCCAGGGTCAACGCAGCCGTCTACCAGGAGATTTTGGAGCACTTCATGCTTCCTTCCGCAGACAAGCTTATGGGGATGCTGACTTTATTTTCCAGCAGGACTTGGCACCTGCCCACATTGCCAAAAGCACCAAAACTTGGTTCAATGACCATGGGATTACTGTGCTTGATTGGCCAGCAAACTCGCCTGACCTGAACCCCATAGAGAATCTATGGGGCATTGCCAAGAGAAAGATGAGAGACATGAGACAGAACAATGCAGAAGAGCTGAAGGCCGCTATTGAAGCATCCTGGTCTTCCATAACACCTCAGCAGTGCCACAGGCTGATAGTTTCCATGCCATGCCGCATTGAGGCAGTAATTGCTGCAAAAGGGGCCCAAACCAAGTACTGAGTACATACAGTATGCATGCTTATACTTTTCAGAGGGTCGATATTGTTCTATGTACAATACTTGTTTTATTGATTGCATGTAATATTCTAATTTTCTGAGATTGTGGATTTGGGGTTTTCATGAGCTGTAAGCCATAATCATCACAATTATGACAAATCACGGCTTGAACTATCTTGCTTTGCATGTAATGAGTCCATCTCATATATTAGTTTCACCTTTTAAGTTGCATTAGTGAAATAAATTAACTTTTGCACGATATTCTAATTTTTAGAGTTTCACCTGTGTGTGTATATATATATATATATATATATATATATATATATATATAAATATCATTGTATTTTGGTACAATATATATACCTGTGGAGGCACAAGAAAGGTGAATGTCCACCAATTAATTCACACTAGCTCATATGTAATTCATGGATAATCATGCTGTATTAAAGGGACATAACCCCCCCCCCAAAAAAAAATTCATCATTCAGATAGATCATACAATTTTTAACTTTCCAACTTACTGTACTTTTATTTCCTAAGTTGCTTCATTCTCTTGGTATCATTTTTTGAAGGAGCAGCAATGCACTGCTGGGAGCTGGTGAAAAGCCAATGGCAAGAGGCATATACATGCAACCACCAATCAGCAGCTTCTGTGCCTACCTCAATATACTTTTTAACAAAGGATACAAAGTGAACTAAACAAATTAGTTATCAGAAATAAATTGCAAAGTTATTTAAATTTGCATGCACTATTTAAATCATAAAAGAAAATAAATTGGGTTTCATGTTCCATTAATGTCTTGAAAATCTCATTATAAATGCGAGACACACAAATACAGTAGCAAAGAAATGTGGGTAATTTTTTTTTCTGTTTTTACTTTCTATTGTGATTGCAGATGATGCCTTAGTAAATAACACAATGCCTACTACTAATTAAAGCACCTGGAGTTATAAAGAACACTGGGAATTATTCCCACTGAAGGACACTAAACACCCTGTAATTACAAGATATTTCTTTTGTCTTGCTATAGAAAAATATAAGTCTATTTTTTTTTTTAAATAAATTAAAAAATATTGTTTTCTAAAGTTGTGTTTCAAAAGTCAATCTCCACCCACTACTTGTATTAGTAGGAGGAGCCAATCTAGGCTGGAGTCTGAAGACAAAGAAGGAAAGATACATAGCAGGGTTAGCCTTTAGACGTCTGCAGTGTGCATTTCCAGTTCTGAGAACTATAAAATACCCAATTTTCAGAGCCAAATCAAATCAAAAGGGGACCAAATAAACAATGAAAGAAGTATATAACAAAGTTGTTTTGCTGCACATAATTAAACATTTTATATTAAAATTGCAAGGTGTTTACTGTCCCTGTTAACTTATTTGAGTAATAAAGTTAATCTGGAGCTAAAAAAATCACTAAGGCCTAGATTTGGAGTTCGGCGGTAGAAGGGCTGTTAACGCTCCGCGGGCTTTTTTCTGGCCGCACCATAAATTTAACTCTGGTATCGAGAGTTCAAACAAATGCTGCGTTAGGCTCCAAAAAAGGAGCGTAGAGCATTTTTACCGCAAATGCAACTCTCGATACCAGAGTTGCTTACGGACGCGGCCAGCCTCAAAAACGTGCTCGTGCACGATTCTCCCATAGGAAACAATGGGGCTGTTTGAGCTGAAAAAAAACCTAACACCTGCAAAAAAGCAGCGTTCAGCTCCTAACGCAGCCCCATTGTTTCCTATGGGGAAACACTTCCTACGTCTGCACCTAACACTCTAACATGTACCCCGAGTCTAAACACCCCTACCCTTACACTTATTAACCCCTAATCTGCCGCTCCCGCTATCGCTGACCCCTGCATATTTTTTTTAACCCCTAATCTGCCGCTCCGTAAACCGCCGCAACCTACGTTATCCCTATGTACCCCTAATCTGCTGCCCTAACATCGCCGACCCCTATATTATATTTATTAACCCCTAATCTGCCCCCCTCAACGTCACCGACACCTGCCTACACTTATTAACCCCTAATCTGCCGAGCGGACCTGAGCGCTACTATAATAAAGTTATTAACCCCTAATCCGCCTCACTAACCCTATCATAAATAGTATTAACCCCTAATCTGCCCTCCCTAACATCGCCGACACCTACCTTCAATTATTAACCCCTAATCTGCCGAGCGGACCTCACCGCTATTCTAATAAATGTATTAACCCCTAAAGCTAAGTCTAACCCTAACACTAACACCCCCCTAACTTAAATATAATTTACATCTAACGAAATAAATTAACTCTTATTAAATAAATGATTCCTATTTAAAGCTAAATACTTACCTGTAAAATAAATCCTAATATAGCTACAATATAAATTATAATTATATTATAGCTATTTTAGGATTAATATTTATTTTACAGGCAACTTTGTAATTATTTTAACCAGGTACAATAGCTATTAAATAGTTAAGAACTATTTAATAGTTACCTAGTTAAAATAATAACAAATTTACCTGTAAAATAAATCCTAACCTAAGATATAATTAAACCTAACACTACCCTATCAATAAATTAATTAAATAAAATACCTACAATTACCTACAATTAACCTAACAATGGAAGAAGATCGAAGATGCCGCTTGGAGCAGATGTTTGCCGGTCCGGATGTCCTCTTCTTGCCGGATAGGAGGAAGACTTTGGAGCCTCTTCTGGACCTCTTCAGCCACCGGATGATGGATCGCCAACCCCCGCTTGGGTTGGATGAAGATGTTGGAGCCAGGACGGATCGGTGATACCTGGATAGTGAAGACAAGGTAGGAAGATCTTCAGGGGCTTAGTGTTAGGTTTCTTTAAGGGGGGTTTGGGTTAGATTAGGGGTATGTGGGTGGTGGGTTGTAATGTTGGGGGGGGGTATGGTATGTTTTTTTTTACAGGCAAAAGAGCTGAAATTCTTGGGGCATGCCCCGCAAAGGGCCCTGTTCAGGGCTGGTAAGGTAAAAGAGCTTGTAACTTTTTTAATTTAGAATAGGGTAGGGAATTTTTTATTTTGGGGGGCTTTGTTATTTTATTAGGGGGCTTAGAGTAGGTGTAATTAGTTTAAAATTGTTGTAATATTTTTCTTATGTTTGTAAATATTTTTTTATTTTTTGTAACTTAGTTCTTTTTTATTTTTTGTACTTTAGCTAGTTTATTTAATTGTATTTATTTGTAGGAATTGTGTTTAATTAATTTATTGATAGTGTAGTGTTAGGTTAATTGTAGGTAATTTTAGGTAGTTTATTTAATTAATTTATTGATAGGGTAGTGTTAGGTTTAATTATATCTTAGGTTAGGATTTATTTTACAGGTAAATTTGTTATTATTTTAACTAGGTAACTATTAAATAGTTCTTAACTATTTAATAGCTATTGTACCTGGTTAAAATAATTACAAAGTTGCCTGTAAAATAAATATTAATCCTAAAATAGCTATAATATAATTATAATTTATATTGTAGCTATATTAGGATTTATTTTACAGGTAAGTATTTAGCTTTAAATAGGAATCATTTATTTAATAAGAGTTAATTTATTTCGTTAGATAAAAATTATATTTAAGTTAGGGGGGTGTTAGTGTTAGGGTTAGACTTAGCTTTAGGGGTTAATCCATTTATTATAGTAGCGATGAGCTCCGGTCATCAGATTAGGGGTTAATAATTGAAGGTAGGTGTCGGCGATGTTAGGGAGGGAAGATTAGGGGTTAATACTATTTATGATAGGGTTAGTGAGGCGGGTTAGGGGTTAATAACTTTATTATAGTAGCGGTGCGGTCCGCTCGGCAGATTAGGGGTTAATAAGTGTAGGCAGGTGTCGGCGACGTTGAGGGGGGCAGATTAGGGGTTAATAAATATAATATAGGGGTCGGCGGTGTTAGGGGCAGCAGATTAGGGGTACATAGGGATAACGTAGGTGGCGGCGCTTTGCGGTCGGAAGATTAGGGGTTAATTATTTTAAGTAGCTGGCGGCGACGTTGTGGGGGGCAGGTTAGGGGTTAATAAATATAATATAGGGGTCGGCGGTGTTAGGGGCAGCAGATTAGGGGTACATAAGTATAACGTAGGTGGCGGTCGGCAGATTAGGGGTTAAAATATTTTAATCGAGTGGCGGCGATGTGGGGGGAGCTCGGTTTAGGGGTACATAGGTAGTTTATGGGTGTTAGTGTACTTTAGGGTACAGTAGTTAAGAGCTTTATGAACCGGCGTTAGCCCAGAAAGCTCTTAACTCCTGCTATTTTCAGGCGGCTGGAGTTTTGTCGTTAGAGCTCTAACGCTCACTTCAGAAACGACTCTAAATACCGGCGTTAGGAAGATCCCATTGAAAAGATAGGATACGCAAATGGCGTAGGGGGATCTGCGGTATGGAAAAGTCGCGTCTGAAAAGTGAGCGTTAGACCCTTTAATCACTGACTCCAAATACCAGCGGGCGGCCAAAACCAGCGTTAGGAGCCTCTAACGCTGGTTTTGACGGCTACCGCCGAACTCCAAATCTAGGCCTAAGAATCTGTAAGAGAAATACAAAATGCTAACTGGGCCACTTTAACACATTAATGACAGGGAAAAATGTTCACAATGTAAACATTTGCAGGAATCAGAAAGTCATGTGATAGTAGACACGATCACGTAACTTCAACATTGGGATCGGATCCTGGGAGAATGCCTACTGTGCAAGGCACACACCCCAGTCCGATTATGCTTTTCGTTAAAGCAGGAGACTGCAGGACACAGACTAACATAAGACATTCCATGCCGTCCTAACAGGGTTAAAGCCTATAGTTAGGTATATTTTGCCTGCCCCTGTATAATGCCCTTTAACCCCTAACGACTGATGACGTGCAGGGTATGTCGTCCAAAAAAATACCCTTAGCGACCGAGGACGTACCCTGCACGTCGTCGGTCTGGGAAAGCAGTGGAAGCGATCCTGATTGCTTCCAGCCGCTTTCCGGTTATTGCAGTGATGCCTCGATATTGAGGCATCCTGCAATAACCTTTTTTTACCCCTCCAGTGCAGAGAGAGCCACTCTGTGGCCCTCTCTGCACCGGCCATTGATGGCCGCAATCGTTGGTGGGTGGCAGCCGAAGTGGGAGGTGGGTAGTATGGCCATCAATGGTTTGCTATAGAGAGAGGGGACGGGGTTACCGGGGGCATGGACGCATGCATTGGGGGTGGCGGGCGGGCGCGTGCACGGGGAGGGAGCGGGTGGGAACCACTATTCTATGGAAAATTTTTGTATGAAAAGTGGGAGAGATAGGGGTGAGAAATAAAAATAAAATGTGTCTAAGGGATCTGGGAGGGGGTTGATCTTTGGGGGGAGAAGCTACACTACAGAAATTGTTTTTTTTAAACTGGGTACTGGCAGACAGCTGCCAGTACCCAAGATGGCTCATAATAAGTTAGAGGGGGAGGGTTAGAGAGCTGTTTGGGGGGATCAGGGTGTTTGGGGGCTAAGGGGGGATCCTACACAGCAGCATATGTAAATATGCTAAAAAACAATAAAATTTTTTAAAAGATAGCTTTTATTTTAGTACTGGTAGACTTTCTGCCAGTACTTAAGATGGCGGGGGCAATTGTGGGGTGTGGGAGGTAAGAGAGCTGTCTGGGAGGGATCATTAGGTGTGATGTGTCCGGTGGGAGGCTGATCTCTAAACTAAAGCTAAAATTAACCCTGCAAGCTCCCTACAAGCTACCTAAGTAACCCCTTCACTGCTAGCCATAATACACATGTGATGCGCAGCGGCATTTAGCGACCTTCTAATTGTCAAAAAGCAACACCAAAGCCATATATGTCTGCTATTTCTGAACAAAGGGGATCCCAGAGAATCATTTACAACCACTTGTGCCATAATTGCACAAGCTGTTTGTAAATAATTTCAGTGAGAAACCTAAAATTGTGAAAAATTTAAAGATTTTTTTAATTTGATTGCATTTGGCGGTGAAATGGTGGCATAAAATATACCAAGATGGGCCTAGATCAATACTTGGGGTTGTCTATTATACTACACTAAAGCTAAAATTAACCCTAGAAGCTCCCTGCATGCTCCCTAATTCACCCCTTCACCTCTGGGCATAATACACATGTGGTGCACAGTCTATCTATTTACTATTGGGTACTTATAGAGCGTGAATTAATCACCAGTGAGGGTCTCAAGGCAATAAAAGAAAGGGGATAGGAGAAGGGAGGAGGGGGGGAATGGGCATTCAGTCGAAGAGCCAGGTTTTGAGGTCCTTTCTGAACTTTGTAAGGACGGTGGATTTTCTGAGGTGCAGCGGGAGGGTGATCCATGTCTTTGCCGCCCTGTGGGAGAAGGATCTTCCACCTGATGTAGATTTGCTGATGCGGGGGATGACTGCGAGTGCTTGGTCGGCCGATCGGAGTTGTCTGGCGGGGGTGTAGAAATTTACGCGGTGGTTGAGGTATTCAGGTCCGATGTTGTGTAGGGCCTTGAACGCGTGGGTAAGGAGCTTGAAGGTGATTCTCTTGTTGATGGGGAGCCAGTGAAGGTTCCTTAGGTGTTCAGTGATGTGGCATTGTAGAGGGATGTCAAGGATGAGTCTGGCATTTTGCGGCCTTCTAAATACCAAAAAGCAACGCCAAAGCCATATATGTCTGCTATTTCTGAACAAAGGGGATACCAGAGAAGCATTTACAACCATGTATGCCATAATTGCACAAGTTGTTTGTAAATAATTTCAGTGAGAAACCTAAAGTTTGTGAAAAAAATTGTGAAAAAGTGAATTATTTTTTTTATTTGATTGCATTTGGCGGTGAAATGGTGGCATGAAATATACCAAAATGGGCCTAGATCAATACTTTGGGATGTCTTCTAAAATAAAATATATACATGTCAAGGGATATTCAGGGATTCCTGAAAGATATCAGTGTCCCAATGTAACTAGCGCTAATTTTGAAAAAAAAGTGGTTTGGAAATAGCAAAGTCCTACTTGTATTTATTGCCCTATAACTTGCAAAAAAAGCAAAGAACATGTAAACATTGGGTATTTCTAAACTCAGGAAAATATTTAGAAACTATTTAGCATGGGTGTTTTTTGGTGGTTGTAGATTTGTAACAGATTTTGGGGGTCAAAGTTAGAAAAAGTGTTTTTTTTTCATTTTTTCCTCATATTTTATACTTTTTTTTATAGTAAATTATAAGATTTGAAAAATAATGGTATCTTTAGAAAGTCCATTTAATGGCGAGAAAAACGGTATATAATATGTGTGGATACAGTAAATGAGTAAGAGGATAATTACAGCTAAACACAAACACCGCAAAAATGTAAAAATAGCCTTGGTCCCAAACGGAGAGAAAATGGAAAAGTGCTGTGGTCATTAAGGGGTTAAAAGGACAGTCTAGTCAAAGTTATTCTTTCATTATTCAGATAGGACTTGTAATTTTAATCAACTTTCCAATGTACTTTTATCATCAGATTTGCTTTGTTCTCTTGGTATTCTTATTTGAAAAAAACCTAGGTAGGCTCATATGCTAATTTCTAAGCCCTTGAGGGCTGCCTCTTATCAAATGTTTTTAAATTCCCTTTCACAACAAGAGACTGATAAGTTCATGTGGGTCATATAGATAACACAGTGTTAATGCACAGGGGGCTGGAAGAAGGTTCTTAGATACAAGGTAATCACAGAGGTAAAAAGTATATTAACATAACTGTGTTGGTTATGCAAAACTGGGGAATGGGTAATAAAGATATTATCTATCTTTTAAAACAACAGAAATTTGAATGTAGACTGTCCCTTTAAGTAAAGTTTTTGCAACATTTATTTCTGAAGCTCCACCCACTCTGCAATTGTAAGAAATGCTTCCATGTGCAAGAAATTATATTTAAAGGGAAAACTGTGATGCAGTTTTAAATGCACTGATAAAAAAGGCTGATCATCCCTGTAATGATTTCTGAGCTTACAGAGAAGCTGATAGGTGGATATAACCCATGCAATAGTTTTTCTGTGTGTCAGAGCCTATTTACCAATCAGCAGATAAGTACACTCTCAGATAATCACCAGGAGTTGTTATATCATGTAAAAAAAAATATGCTAAAATAACCTTTTTACAAACGTACTGTTTGCTGCAAAATGCCTTGTATACTATTATCTTTCCTGATCTTATAATAAAGGGTTGTTTTCACAATCATTTTTTACTATCTGGGATTAATTTGAGAATATAATTAATTTTCTTGTACAAACACTGGACAGCCTAAAATGTTATCAACAGGTTAAGCTAGATATAAAAGAGCTAAGATTGAACTAAAAACTAGAGAGTGGTTAATGATGAATTGTACCTGTAGCAAACTATTAGATGATACAGTAACCAACTGTAAGCAGGCCAAGCAGGAGTCAAACTACTACACAGGCTGGAGTCAAACACATGAATAAAGCATCAGGCAGAATCAATATGATTAGGTAAACTTCAGATTTCTAGAGGTACAGAGCTGGGTCGCTGAAGTCAGGCAGCAATCACTGTACCGGTTTCAAACACATTCCAGGAGGAAGCAGGGTCATACACAGGTATCAGATATGAACAAAGGTTTCAACAAAATCCCAAAGCACAAATTATAGGCAGAAAGGGACTATACATGAGAGTCAGCATCAGAAGAGAATCACACACAAAGCACAGATTCACTGACTTAAAGCACGGGCACCAAGTGCAGAGCAAAAAGTGTATCTTAACCTAGTGTCAATTATCATGCACATGCTATCTCAATAGCAAAAGCATGACAAAAATCATGATATGAAAATAGGTTAAAATATACTTGACCACATTTAATTACAATGTATGATTAAACACTATATATGATTGTAAAGGTTTCATGTTCATCACAGCAATGATGTCACTAATGTTAATATGCCACATCAACAATGTCACAATGGCAAGAATATATTAAACAACATTTTTGTGATGGCATAAATTACTGAAACCTTAGGTCATGATGAATACTCAGTAACATGCAGCACTCTATAGCATCCAAGGGTTAAACCTGAACCAAGACCTAACCCTTACCTTAGCTATATGCCTATATCAAAGCCTTGCCATAACTTCAACCCAAATCCTTTCCATAGCCTGTTATTTAATCTTAGATATAGGCCCACCCCCAAGCCAAGCTATAGCACCAACCCTATATATACCTAGTCTTATCCCTAGCCCTTTGCCTAACCATAGCACTAGCTCTATCCTAAACCCTAAGTCTAGCCTTAGTCCTAAGCCAATCATTAGGCCCAAAACTAAGCCTCTCCTTAGCCCTAACCCTAATATTAACCATAAGCCTTGCCATAGCTATAAATCTAAGCCTTGCCATAGTCCTGACCCCAGTAATAGTCTTCTCTTAATCTCTAAGCCTATCCATAGTCCTAGCTGTAGCACTAGTCTTAACCCTAGTTCAAACTCTAAGTCTAGCCATAGCCTTAAGCCTTGCCATATCAATAACGTTAATCGTAGCCATAGCCCTAGCCTTAGTCCTAGCCCTAATCCAAAATCTATCCATAGCTTTAAGTCTTGCTTAATAAATCTTTGGGGGCTTTTTTATATTATTTTTCAAAACATGTGTCTCTGCTTCAAATCTAGAACCCTTCATAGCAAGATAAAAAGATCTCAAGCTAAGATTTGCCTTTATAATATATTACTGACAAGAACTTTTAGATCATCTCAGAGAGCTTTAGATCTGACAATATCATGTAGCGAGTTTTGTTAATAATTGATATTTATAATTTTCTGATTTGTAGAATATGCTAATTATTAAGAGAATAGGAATGTATGTCACAATGTATGTGCCAATATTTGGGCATGCAAGTTGGCATACTTTTTTATCTATTAACATTTAAATGGATTGTATATTGTAAAATGTTTACCCCTTGAATGCGTGTGTATGTGCGTGCAGACACACACATACACACACTAGAAAATAGCACTGTCATTTAGTAATTAGGGAAAGAAGGTTACTAGTCAAAATAAAATGTAGGAAAAAGTCTGACCCCTTTCTTACTTACCCCAATTTTTCATTAGTCTAGTGGAATTTTTTTCCAGCCCTATATATTTATGTAATAAATGTATAACATTCTATAATCCAAAATTCACAGGTGACATAGGGGCCAAATTATCATTGTGCGTGCGGACATGATCCGATATTGTGGATCATGTCCGCTGCACATCGATAAATACAGACAGCATACGCTCTCAGCATTTATCATTGCACCAGCAGTTCTAGTGAACTGCTGGTGCAATACCGCCCCTGCAGATTCACGGCCAATCGGCCGCTAGCAGGGGATGTCAATCAACCTGATTATATTTGATCAGGTTTATTTCAGACGATGCCTGTCCGCCGCCTCAGAGAAGGCGGACAGGTTATGGAGCAGCGGTGTTATTTTATGTAATCTTAGATTTTGTATTTAAATTAAATTGTAGGTTTTATTTTTTATGTAATGTTAGGATTTTTTATTAAAATTTTAGATTAGAATTTTTAATTTTGGTAGTTTTATTAATTTATTAGTTTAATAGTCTTTTTTTATTTTATGTAATAGGGGTTAATTTAGGGGGTGTTAGGTTAGGAGGCTTAGTGATTAGATTAATACTTTGCTTTGTGGGGGGATGGTGGTTTAGAAGTTAATAGGTTAAATAGGTACTTTGCATTGTGGGGGGTTGGCGGTTTAGCGGTTAATAGTTAAAATAGGTCGATTGCGTTGTGGGGGGATGGCAGATTAGGGGTTAAAAGTTTAAATAGGTAGAGTGTGTTGTGGGGGATAGTGGATTAGGGGTTAATAGTTTAAATAGGTACTTTGCATTGTGGGGGATGGCGGTTTAGAGGTTGATACATTTTATTGTTTGTTGCGATGTGGAGGGATGGCGGTTTAGAGGTTATTAACTTTTATTGTTAGTTGCGATGTGGGGGGTTGGGGAGTGTTTAATATATTTATTATAAATTGCAATGTGGGGGGATAGTGGATAGAGGGGTTTTGACGTGTCGGGTTTATTTTTGGGAGGTGGGTCAGATTTCAATGAAAAATAGGTCTCAAAAAGCTCCTTTTTCCTACTTTACACTTAGTTGAGCTGGGTGTAATTTTACTCAATGTATCGGCAGCCTCCGCCAGTGTATTAACGGTTTGCTTGGTCATTGGCAACCTGTTATTATTTATAGATTAGTGGCTTCTGATACTTTCTATAGGACACGAAAATGTTTTCGGCAGTCGGAGTCCAGCTCCCGCTGCTCCATAACCTGTCTGATTGATTGACACCCCCTGATTGACATAACCTGTCCGCCTGATTGACATTCCCTGCTAGTGGCCGATTGCTGGTGCAATGATAAATGCAGACAGCGTATGCTGTCGGCATTTATCGATGTGCAGCGGACATGATACGCTACATCGTATCCTGTCTGTCCGCACAATAATAAATAGACCCCCATAGGATCATTTAGCCTTTAACAATAATACAATTCGGTAGATTATATTACATTACATTTTATATATGCATAGTATATAGCAACAATAAAAGAAACATAAAATGGCAAAAAGAAAAAGCCTCTAAAGTGTCAGAGCATTTTATTAGTGCACTGTTGCTAGAACATAACTATGGACCAGACTACAAGTGGTGCACTAAATTACTATTTTGCTCATGCGCTTACAGTGCTCAAAGTAAAAAATAGATAATGGAAGTAAATTATCTTAAAACTGCATGCTATGTCTAAAACATGAAATGTCCCTTTTAATTTTCACTTAATAAGTTTACAATGGTAAGTAATATGCAACATTCAATTAGTTACTCAAAGGCTAATATATTTGTTTTCCAAAATGTATTTCTTCAATTCCTTTGCAGTCTTTGTTCTTGCCTCTTCTATAGGAAGTCAATTGGTGTGTACATTAGGGAATATTTACTTCATATTTACCATTATTTTCCTTTCCCGGTTATTGGCCATGACAGCAATATGCCAGGGTTAGCTCCTCCCCTCACCCCCTCAGGACAGGAAATTGAATCAAAAGATACCATAAGTACCCTATAGCACCTGTACTCCTCGGTTTGTAACCAGCCACACCAGAGGGCAGGACCATATTGCTGTCCTGGTCCATAACCGGGAAAGGAAAATAACGGTAAGTATGAAGTAAATTTTCCCTATTCCCAGCCATGACAGCAATACGCCGGGGTAATACCCTAGCACAAGAACTCTGGGAGGGAAAAGAAAACACAACAAGAGAATATACTGCAAAAATGTGTATTAATTGTTAACAAAACAAATATTATGATGCTGCCAAAACAGTTGCTCCAAAATTACCCTGAATAGTTGATCTGACATCCAAGAGGTAGTGAGAAATAAATGTATTCACAGAAGACCATGATGCCACCTTGCATATCTGGTCCGTAGGAACGTGGGCAGCAGCTGCCCAGGAAGCAGATAAGGCTCAAGTAGAATGTTCTAAAATGCCCTGAGGAACCGGAACCTGACAACATTCATAGGCCTTTGAGATGGCAGACACTATCCATCGAGAAATAATAGCAACTGAGGCCATCTCCCTCTATTAGGACCCGTGAGGATTTCCTCCAAACCATAGCTCTCTGAAGGTAAATAGACAAACACTAGACAGCATCCAGGGTATGCCAGGCCTCCTCTTCTGCATAAATAGGATTTGGGAAAAAACAGTCTGCAACACCACTTTATCTGGATAAAAGGATATAAACAATTCTTGTGCTGACAGAGCACCCCGTTCTGAAACCCTCTGACCCGAGGTCAGGGCCACCAATAGCACAGACTTTTGAGTAAGGAACATCAAAGGGATGTCCTCCAAAGGTCAAAAGGAGTTTTCTGAAAAGTAGATAAAACAAGAGGCTAATCTCATGGAGGTGAAAAAGACTTCCTAGGAGGTCTGATGTGCATAACAGTCCGCAGAAATCGAACCACATCTGGATCCAATGCTAGAGTCCCTTGTCCAGACCATCCTGTAGAAAACTCAAAAGCTCCACAGAAGAGAAGGAACATGAAGAGATCCCTTTGTGGGAGGCCCATTCCGAAAAAATATTCAAAATTCGGTAATATACAGTAGAAGCTGACCTCTTCCTAGCCTGCATGAGAGTGGAGATGACTTGATCCAAAAAACCCTTTTCTCTCAGTTGCTGTTTCTCAATCTCCAGACACTCAGTTTTAGAGACTGTGGATCTTGATGTAGAAGAGGACCCTGGTGCATTATGTCTGGCATTGCAGGTAGAATCATAGGAGCCTCTATGCACAGACTCAACAACATGGGAAACTAAGGTCTCCTGGGCCAATAAGGGATTACTTCCAACACCTCCACTTTCTCTCTGCAGATTCTCCTGAGAAGGCTGAGAATCAAAGGCACCGGAGGAAAGGTATAACCCCTCTTAAACTTCCATGAGCAGGATAGGACATCCCAGCCTTCCGCTTGAGGATGAGGGGATATCAAGAATAACTTCTTCACCTGCCAGTTCTGAAAGGAAGCCAACATATCCACCTCTGAAAGACCCCAGCGATCCACAATCATCTGAAATGCCCAGACTGCCAAGCACCAGTCTCCTGGTGAAATGACATGTCTGCTGAGGTAATCTGCTCCCATGTTCTCTGTAACCGGAAGATAGACAGCCGAAAGACCCCTCAAGCTGGATTGCACCCATCGCATCAGAGGAACCATAATCCTCATCATGTCCCGACTGTGTGTGCCTCCCTGTTAATTCAAGTATGCCACCACAGTCCTGCTGTCCATCTGAATCTTGACCCAATGATGACAGATTACACTTTCCAACTGAATCAGAGCCTCAAACACTGCCCTCAACTCTAAGAGGTTTGATGGAATCTTCTTCATGGTGATAGTCCAACTTCCCTGAACACGCTAATTGTCCATATGAGCTACCCATCCCAACTGACTTGGCTTACTGACTTACTATTTTCCAGTCGATATCTCCCAGGGGAAATGCCAGCAGAAGATGTTGATCCTGTAGCCATCACATCAGCTGTTTCCTGACCACTCCGGAGACTAGAATGGGTTGATTTAGACTCTTGCCCTTGAACTGCGAAAGGAAGGACCACTGAGGAACCCTGAGGTGCCATTGAGCCCACCTGGTCAGACCACTGGTGTAGGAAAGTGTCCTCAGCAGACTCATAAAACCCTTTGCTGAGATTTGCCTGGGCTGGAGCACAAGTCGAATATTCTCCCTCAGCCTGACTGCCCGGTCCTCTGACAACTGAACTAAACCCCATTGGGTATTTAATAGAGTTCCCAGGAAAATCATCTGCTGAGAGGGAACCATCTGACTCTTGCAGAGGTTCAAGACCCAACTGTAATCTTGTAGAATGATCATGGCCTGTGAGCAATGGGCTTCCAAAGATGCAGATTTTTGTTGTCCAGACAAAACCTCAGATATTTTTGATGGGAAATGGCCATGGGGATGGGAAAATAGGCATCCTTTAGATCCACCGAAGCAGCCAAATGTTTGGAGAGACCTCCTTTATGATGAAAGAAGAATCTGTTCTTGGGAGCTGTATCAGCATCCCATGCCTTCAACCATAAGGCTCCCCTGCTTGCCACATTTAACACCATGGATCATGCCGAAAATCTGACCAGATCCAATGAAGCTTCAGTACAAAAATCTGCTGCCAGTTGTATGTCTGCAAATGTATTTAAGAGATGAGATCTACGAACCCACTCCTTAATATCCTCTTCTAGGTCATCTGCCCATTGTTTGAGGGCCATTTAGGTAAGAGAAGCAGTAGGGCGTAGACTTGCCCCAGATGCAACATAGGCTTTGGAGAGATTAATATCTGCCCTTCTTTCCATAGGGTCACGTAAAGAACCTGAATTGTCCACAGGTAAAGTCATTTTCTTAGTCAAGCGCACCACAGCTGCATTCACCTTAGGAGCCGCAATCCAGGAGGCCAAATCTGACTCCTTAAAAGGATACAATAGGCCAAACCTTCCATGAATAGCAACTTTTTTTCTACTTTCATCCATTAATCTTTAATAAGGTCTCTGATGGTATCATACAGTGGAAATGAAAAGTCTTTATTTTTCAGGCTGACAAAATGCTTGCTACCAACAGATTCCTGAACCGAGACCTCTTGTAAGCTTCTCCTAATAGCCTCAATAAGGGCCTCTGTTCTGCTGTCATCAAAGCTGCTAAAGGTCCCTAAACCTTCATCCTCTGAGGGATCATTTTCTTTTCTGGAAGGGTCGCCCCTCAATTGACCTTCCTCCTCTGAGCTCCCCACCTCCGGCTCCTCTGAGACAGCTGATCTTGTCTGCTTGCGGCTGTGGATAGCTTCTTTTACCCCTTCTGCTACAGCCTGACGTATAAAGGATATAACGTCTGTTGAAGGAGCCTGAGAGGTTGAGGGTCCTGCCACCATGTTAATACACCCAAGGCAGCACTTTTTCCATTCGACCACTGGTTCATCACATGCCATACAGCGGGAGGGTCTTGGACTCCTATCCATAGGATTAGCCAGGAATCTACTGTGAGACCTGAGGAAACTGAAAGGCTAAAATCAAAACATGCTCTCTCTTTTTTTTTTACCCATAACTGAGGATTGCTTACCTTGATCCTCTTGAATGCAACCTATTTTTTCTGTGCGTGGGGAAAGCCATGAAAACCTGGGCAACTAAGAGTAAAAAACACAAACTAAGTAAAAAGAAAATCATGAATTCCTTAAAAAACAGAAAAGAAAAAAAAGGGAGAAAAAAAATGTATATATGATATACATGACCATGGCAACACGAAAAACAGGAAGTACCTGATTTGCACTGTTATCCTGCTTCCCCCACCTTACCTGTATGAAGGAACCATTCCCAAAGGGTTCTGCAGGTACCTGAGGATTTATCCTGCCCCTGGGTTCCATGCTGCTATTAGTGGATCACTGCAGCTTCTCCCCGGTCTCTAAAGGGGGTCCTGCAGGGGGATACCCTTGGAGAAGCACCATGTACTGCAGCTTCCAGGGAGGAGAGGCAGAACTCCCCCCAGGCATGAGGCTAAACAGCACCTAGTAAGCAATAAAATCAAATATCCATAAAGGAAACAACAAAGTCCTAGGGAGTGGGGACAGGAAAAAGAACTGAGGAGTACAGGGGCTATAGGGTACTTATGGTATCTTTTGATTCAATGTCCTGTCCTGAGGGGGTGAGGGGAGGAGCTAACCCTGGCGTATTGCGGTCATAGCCATGGCCGGGAAAAAGAGACTGGACACAATTTGATAATGAAAGTCAATTTTCTAAAAGTGCAACCTCTATTTGAATCATGAAATTGTAATATTTATTTAATGTCCCTTTAAATTTACAGCTTATCTTAGATCATAGAGTTTAATTCATGCAGCATAATTTGAAGTAACTTTTTTTTTCCTTGCAAAAAAACCCCCAACAAACTGCAATGCTGGCATAAACAGTTCCACAGCTTTTTCATTTTAAGAACCACTTTCTGTTTTCTTCCTTGAGGCCTGTGACATTTCAAGCTGCTCCTCCTTCCTGTGGGAGATAAAACAAGTTTTGGTATCTTCTTGAAATACTGCAAGCTCTGCTAATTCTGTGAAGTTGTATGGAAGTTCTCTAATCTTGACGTGTGGCAGGAACAGAAGACGCTCAACTATTGCAAGATTGCGATAAGCCAGCTGAATAACAATGAGTCAATATCTATAATTGCTATAATGTTAGATTTATTTTATTTCTTAACGTGTAAATATAAATATATATTTTTTTTACAATGTGAAGCTGGGAGCAAATATTCATCCTTAGTTTTCTAATCAAAATTACAGTGATTTATGAATATTGTCTATATGTCATGGCCTTTGAAATAAAATAAAAGAGGGCAAAAACAAGTAAAAACAAATATTGAGAATGGTATTTACAGTAGAATGCTAATAATATTACTTAGGATGCATTTCCCAAAATTTACTGGCAGTGAACAAACTTATGAGTTATATTACACAGATTTTGTTTTTCTATAAATGACATCAAGATTAATAAGTGTGCAGAATATGTGTCAAATGTTTTATTTTTTATTGTAGGTCAGTAAACTAATGGGTTGGATGCACACACAACGGACACGCTGAAATACAGACAATGATCTATGTGTGTGTGTTGCATATTTATTTATAAAATATTTTACCAGGAAAGAAACATTGAGATTTCTCTCGTTTTCAAGTATGTCCTGGGTCCACAAAGCATTGCATTGATACAATAGGGTACAATAAAATACAAAAACAATATTAATACACAATATATAAAAAATTTAACAGAGAACAGGTAGGAAATATATAATCAACCATGCCAGGTGCATTCTGTTTTGAGATATGTAGAGAGGGATCTCTTAAAGGATTTTAGGCTTGGGGAAGTTTGAAAGTGTGCGGGAGGTTGTTCCATAATTTTGGTGCTCTGTAGGAAAAGGAGGATCGAGCTGCTTTCTTTTTGTATGGAGGCAAACTAAATAATGTGCTGGTACTGGATCGGAGGTTATGGGTGGTGGGAACAGCCGGGAGAGTATTCTGCTCAGGTATGGTGGGAGCTTCCCAGAAAAGCTCTTAAACACAAGGCTGGAAAGATGGAGGGTGCGTCTGGATTCCAGTGACAGACAGTTTAATTCTTTTAGCATGTCACAATGGTGGGTCCTGTAATTACATTGTAGTACAAAGTGACAGAATGAGTTATACAATGTATTAAGTTTATTAAGGTGAGTTTGCGGTACTGGTGCATATACTATGATATAATCAATAATTGTCATCAGAATTTGCTGTACAAACTTTTCCTTTACTGTAGAGCTTAGGTAGGATTTGTTTCTGTACAGGGCACCTAGTTTTGGATAAAGTTTAGATGCAAGTTTTTCTATGTGGAGGCCAAAAGATGGATTGGGGTCTAACAACATATCCAAGTATTTGAAAGAGTGGACTGCGGTCAGTGTGCAATTTTATAGTGATTTATTTTGATGCATAGATGGGAATTTTGTAGTTTGTGTAATTTAGGTCCCGTTCCAAAGATCGTTGGGACAGTTTTGTCAACGTTTAGGAAGAGTTTGTTTTTTGAGATCCACTTGTCTACCTCTGTGAACTGGTCTTGGAGCACTGCCGCAAGCTGCGGTAGATCGGATTTGCTTGTGTTGATTTCTATGTCATCTGCGTACATGTGTACAGTTGAGGATTTTCAGACATTAGGCAGATCATTTATAAATAATGTGAATAGTAGGGGGCCGAGAATGTAACCTTGGGGAACACCATATAGGGAAAGGAATGTGCATAATACTAACATTGCAAGGCCTAGGCCTTAAAGGGATACTTAACCAACAGTTTTTCTTTCATGATTCAGATAGAGCACGACATTTTAAGCAACTTTCTATTTTACTTCTAAGATCAATTTTTATTCGTTCTCTTGCTATCTTTATTTAAAAATCAGGAATGTAAATCTTAGCAGCTAGCCCATTTAAGGTTCAGCACCATGGATAGCGCTTGCTTATATGGTGAGTAGCAGCCATGCTACTGTAGTTGTACCCAGCAGTTTAATGCCCCTTTAAAGGACCATTAAACACAGTAGATTATATCATCAACAAATGCATAATAAAAAGACAATGCAATATCAGTTACTTTGATATTCAAATGAGCAGTAGATTTTTTTCTGACAAATTTCAGTTATACATTTTAATCTCCCCCTACATGTGACATCCATTAGCCAATCACAAACACATATACAAATATATTGTAAATTCTTGCACATGCTCACTAGGAGCTGATGCATCAGAAAGTGTGCATATAAAAACATTGTTCACATGTTGATAGAAGTAAATTGGATAATATTTTAAAATTGCACGCTCTATCTGAACCTGAAAGTTTAACTTTTACTTTAGTGTCCCTTTAAGGATTTACAATAATAACATTTGTAAACTCAAGATCAAAGCAATATAGCATCTTATTCAATGTATTCCTCTTTTAACAAAACATTTTCAAAAAGCCATATCAGTGTAAACCCAGAGTTTAAAGGGACAACAAACCCATTTTTTTTTAATGATTCAGATAGGACGTGCAATTTTAAGCAACTTTCTAATTTAATCCTATTATCAAATTTTCTTTGTTTTCTTGCTATCTTTATTTGAATGTAAAGCTTAGAAGCCGGCCCATTTTTGGTTCAGAACCTGGGTAACACTTGCTGATTGGTGGCTACATTTAGACACCAATCAGCAAACGCTACCAAGGTGCTGGACCAAAGATGCTTTTTTCAAATAAAGATACTAAGAGAATGAAGAAAACTTGATAATAGGAGTAAATTAGAAAGTTGCTTAAAATTGCATGCTCTATCTGAATTATGAAAGAAAAAAATGGATTCAGTACCCCTTTAATATCAAAACAAGGACATTATCATTTAACTTACACAAGGCAACTGGCATTATTCAAAGGGCATTGTGTTGTTTTCAGTCTCCACCTCATCATACCTTTAAAGGGACATTAAACACTAAATAAATGCTAGATAGAATGATGCATTGAAAGAAAAGAGGACAAAATAAATAATGAAAGTATATTGCAGTTTTCTTGCGTAAACAATTTATCATTTTATATTACCACCTCAAAGTGTTTAATGTCCCTTTAAAGGGACAGTCTAGTATAAATTAAACTTTCATTATTCAGATAGGACTTTTCATTTTAATCAACTTTCCAATTTACTTTTATCATCAAATTTGCTTTTTTCTCTTGGTATTCTAGTTTAAACTAAACATAGGTAGGCTCATATGCTAATGTCTAAGCCTTTGAGGGCTGCCTCTTATCACATGCTTTTTAAATCTCTTTTCAACACAAAGAGACAGAAAGTACACGTGGGCCATATAGATAACACTGTGTTCAGGCACAGAAAGTTATTTAAGATCTAGCACAATACAATGCTAAATTTAAGACAATAGATAATAAACAGTCATAGTCATGTGATCAGGGGGCTGGAAGAAGGTTCCTAGATACAAGGTAATCACAGAGGTAAAAAGTATATTAATATAACTGTGTTGGTTATACAAAACTGGGGAATGGGTAATAAAGGGATTATCTATCTTTTAAAACAATAACAATTATATGGTAGACTGTCCCTTTAAGATTAAAACAACATAAAAGTGCTAAAGGAAAATAATGTGTTAGAGCATTTTAATACTGCCCTATTACCTGTATATAACAATGGGTTTAATGCCTGCAAATACATAATTCATGGGGTCAATTTATCAAGCTCAGAACCTGTCCGCCTGCTCTGAGGCGGCAGACAGAAATCAACCCGATCGAATACGATCGGGTTGATTGACACCCCCTGCTAGCGGCCGATTGGCCCCAAATCTGCAGGGGGCGGTATTGCACCAGCAGTTCACAAGAACTGCTTGTGCAATGATAAATGCCAACAGCGTATGCTGTCGGCATTTATGGATGTGCGGCGGTCATGATACGTTACATCGCATCCTATCTATCCACACAATAATAAATAGACCCCATAGGATCATTTAGCCTTTAACAATAATACATTTCGGTAGATTATATTACATTACATTTTATATATGCACAGTACATAGCAACAGTAAAAGAAACATAAAAGGGCAAAAAGAAAAAGCCTCTAAAGTTTCAGAGCATTTTATTAGTGCACTGTTGCTAGAACATAACTATGGACCAGATTACAAGTGATGCACTAAATTACTATTTTGCTCATGCACTTACAGTGCTCAAAGTAAAAATGGAAGTAAATTCTCTTAAAACTGCATGCTATGTCTAAAACATGAAATGTCCATTTTAATATACACTTAATAAGTTTACAATGGTAAGTAATATGCAACATTTGATCAGTTACTCAAAGGCTAAAATATTTGTTTTCCAAAATGTATTTCTTCAATTCTTTTGCAGTCTTTGTTCTTACACATTGGTG